>NW_026612650.1:6058104-6112953 GCF_029582105.1 Oenanthe melanoleuca | reverse complement strand
GAGTGCAATTTTAGGGTAATTTAGGGCTTTTGAGGGCTCAAATTAAGGGTAATTTGGGGATTTGGGGGACTCAAATTAAAGGTAATTTGGTGTAATTAGGTGCTCAATTATGGGCTAAATTTAGGGGTTTGGGGGGCTCGATTTTGGGGATAAATTTGGGTTTTTTGGGGCTCACCGGGTACTTTGACAGCGGCGCTGAGTGGGGACAGCACCCAGCCCGTGTCCAGCTCCTCCTTGTAGCAGCAGCTGGAGCGTCCAGCTCCAGCCACGGCCACAGAGGGAACAGCAACCGAAATTTGGGGCCAGGGGCTGGCCTCGGTGGTCTCGGAGCCGTCGCGGTAGAAGCAGAAGCGATGCCGGACGTGGCCAGAGGGGTCAGGGGCCAGGCAGGTGAGGGAAATTCGGGATTTGGAGCCATCCAGAGAGGCTGAGGGAGGGTTGAGGAGGAGGATGGGCTGGGCGGGAGGGGCTGGGGGATACAGGGGGTGTGGTCAGTGGGAGTGATCAGTGGGGTTTGATGATTGGGGTGGTCATTGGGGTGGGCAGTGGGTGCCATCAGTGTGTGGTCACTGAGGTGAGTGTGGTCAGTGGATGTGGTCAGTTTGGTGTGGTCAGTGGGTATGGTCGGTGGGGTTTGGTCATTGAGGTGGTCATTCGGGTGGTCGGTCAGTGGGGTTTGGTCATTGGGGCGTGCACTGTGTGCAAGCAGTGTGTGTGGTCACTGAGGTGGGTGTGGTCAGTGGATGTGGTCAGTTGGATGTGGCCAGTTGGGTGCAGTCAGTTGGGTGTGGTCATTGGGTGTGGTCAACGGGTGTGGTCAACGGGTGTGGTTAGTGGTGTGTGGTCATTGGGTGTGGTCATTGGGTGTGGCCATTGAAGTGTGGTATGTAGGTGAGAGCAGTTGGGTGTTGTCAGTGGGTGCAGTCAATTTGGTTTGGTCTTTGAACGTAGTCAATGGGTGTGGTCTGTGGGTGTGGTCAGTTGGGTGTGATCACTGGGGTGGACAGTGGGTGTGGTCACTGGGGTGGACAGCGGGTGTGGCCATTGTGTTCAGCCATTTTGATGGATGTGGTCAATGGGGTGTGTGTGGTCAGTGGGGTGGGTGGGATCAGTGGAGTGGTCATTGGGGTGGTGGTCAGTGGGTGTGGTCACTGTGTGGGTTCAGACATTTTTATGGGTGTAATCAATGGGTTGGATGCAGTCAGTGGGTGTGGTCAGTTGGGTGTGGTCAGTGGCGGTGGTCAGTGGGGTTTGGGCATTGGGGTGTGGTCAGTACTGTACTCGGCTAATCAGTGGGGTTGGGCAATGAGTGTGGTCAGGGGGTGGGGTCATTGTGTGTGGTCCATGGATGTGGTCATTGAGGTGGTCATTGCAGGGATCAGTGGGGTTTGGGAATTGGGATGTGTTCACTGGGGTGGTCAGAGGGTGTGGTCTGTGAGTTTATTCAATGGGTGTGGTGAATGTGGTGGGTCTGGTCAGAGGGTGTGGACAGTGGGGTGGTTGGTGGGTGTGGTCAGAGGCTGTGGTCAGTGGGTGTGGTTCACTGAGGTGGGTGTGGTCAATGGAGTGGTCAATAGACAGGCAGTGGTCATTGCAGTGGGTGTGGTAAGTAGGGTGGGTGTGGTCACTGGGGTGGGTGTGCTCAGTGGGGTGTGGTCAGTGGATGCGGTCAGTGGATGTGGTCAGTGGGGTGTGGTCATTGGGGTAGTCACTGGGGTGTGGTCAATGGGGTGGTCAGTGGACTCGGTGTGGTCAGTTGGGTGTGGTCACTGAGGTGGGTGTGGCCAATGGAGCGATGAATGGACAGAAAGTGGTCATTGCAGTGGGTGTGGGCAGTTGGGTGTGGTCAGCAGATGGGGTCATTAGGGTGTTGTTAGTGGATGTGGTCAGTGGATATGGTCAGTGGATGTGGGCAGTGGGTGTGGGCAGTGGGTATGGGCAGTCGGGTGTGGTCCCTGAGGTGGGTGTGGTCAATGGAGCAGTCAATGGACATAGTGGTCATTGCAGTGAGTGTGGTCACTGGGATGAGGTCAGTGGGGTGGTCATTGGGGTGTGGGCAGTGAAGAAGTGTGGTCAGTGGGGTATGGTCACTGGGATGTGGTCAGTGGGATGGTCAGTGGGTGTTGTGAGCGGGTGTGGTCATTGGGGTGAGGTCAGCAGGTGTGGTCATTGGGGTGTGGTCCATGGGGTGGACATTGGATGTGGTCAGTGAGTGTGGTCAGTGGATGTGGTCAGTGAGGTGTGGTCAGTGAGTGTGATCAGTTGGGTGGGCAGAGGGTGTGGTTAGGTAGTGTGGACATGGGCAGTTGGGTGTGGTCAGTGAGTGTGGTCAGTGGGTGTGGTCAGCAGATGTGGTTAGTGGTGTGTGGTCAGTGGGGTGGGTATGGTCAGTGGGTCTGGTCATTCAGAGGAATGTGGTCACTGAGATGAGTGTGGTCAATGGAGCAGTCAGTGGACAGAGTGGTCATTGCAGTGTGTGTGGTCATTGGGTGTGGCCATGAGGTGGTCAGTGGGTGTGGTCATTGGGTGTAGTCAGTGGGTGTGATCAGTGATTGTGGTCATTGTGTGTGGTCATTGTGTTCAGACACTTTGATAGATGTGGTCAGTGAGGTGGGTGTGGTCAGTGGGGTGAGTGTGGTCATTGGGGTGGTCAGTGGGTGTACTCATTGTGTGGGTTCAGCCATTTTGATGGGTGTGGTCAGAGGGTTAGATGCAGTCAGTGAGTTTGTTAATTGGGTGTGGTCAATGGGTGTGGTCCAGTGGGTGTGATCAGTGGGTGTGATCAGTGGGTGTGGTCAGTGGGTGGGTGTGGTCAGTTGGGTTTGATCAGTTGGGTGTGGTCAGGTGGTGTGTGTAGTCAATGGGTGTGGTCAATTTGGTGTGGTCAGTGGGTTCGATGCAGTCAGTGAGTTTGGTCATTGGGTGTGGTCATTGGGTGTGGTCACTCTGGTGGGTGTGGCCAATTGAGAGGTCAATGCACAGGTGTCCTGGTTTGAAGGACAGGTGTCTGCCAATAAAGGCAGAAGTTTTCCTTTGAAGCAGAGACCTTAATTCCACTCCCCCCAAGTATTATAAACATTTGAATCAAGGACTCTGAGGCAGAGATAAGGGGGTAGGAATAACAGCTCTTTTACTAATATATCTAACTGTACAAGCAGAAACAACAGCATTTGTTAAAATTACCAACAAAACAGAACAGATAACTCGGTTCCAGTCCTTTCTTTAGCTGTGAGCATGCTCTCTCTTGGCGGGAGCGGAGGCAGGAAGGGGCGGCCGCGGCCGGGCCGGTGTCGGGTGGGAGCAGCTGGAGCGGGCAGCTCCTCGCTCACCGTTGGTGTCCGGGTGATTCACTGTGTCTGCAGAGGCAGGAGGCTGTAGCTGGGCAGATGCAGGGCAGGTGATCGCAGAGGGTCTGGCTCTCCTGCGTTTGGCTGCGTGGCTGCAGATGGGGGATCCTCCTCTGAGCTCCCAGAAACACGAGTCCCCTCCGGAAGCACAAGAATCCCTCTGGAAGCCCAGCTTCCACCTACCCCTTTTGTCTAGAGTTGTGAAGGGTCCTGGGTGTAAACCAGCCAGCTCCATTGGCATGATAATGGGAAAAATTCTTTAAATTGACACAGTAATAGAAAAAACACTCAACCCCCAACAATCCTCAACAGATTTGGTGGTCCAGGGTGTAGTGGTTTTGTTTCGCTAATTTGAAATTTTCTTGTTTTGAGATAGGATTCTGAGGAAGGCAAAACAATCTGAACTTTAAATGGTACAAAGAGAAATCTTACTACTGAAAACTATAAGGAAAAGAAAAAAACCTAAGAATGAAACTTTAGACTCCTCTTTCTCCCCCTACACACTTCCTTTCTTTCACACTGAAAATGTTTAGAAAACAACTCAGTCAGTTTACCATCTCTAAAATAGTCTTTTACCAATTCATTGGGAGAGGAGACTTCTCTCTTCAGTTTGTGGATATTTCTCCACAATAAACAGTTTTCTCGTGGCCTTGACGTCACAATGATTAGGTGTCTGGGATAATGGAATTTTGTTCACTATGTAAAAATCCTTTCTTTAACTTACAGTTTTCCTAGAACTATTATTGAGGACCATATTAACTGTAGGGAAAATTTAAAGGGTTGTAATGGTTTAAAAAAAAGCTTGCTTTATTTTTGAAAAAATAGGTTTTTCTTCTTCTTCTTCTGGGAGCAGCACAGGTCTTCATAGTATTCAAACTTAAGGGATCACAGCTATTTCAACATCTACTTAATCTAACACTAATGTCTTTGTTCATATTTACAGGTAGAACAGTTACATTTACTCTGTAATATTTTTATGTGTTATAGGGAAACAAGAGTCTCTTCTTCATAGCTTAAAAAGGAGAAATTTCAGTCCACGACTCTCTTCCTCCCCTCATCTGGGACCTGACTCTTCCCTTTGTCTGACCTCAGTGTTTTTATGCTGTTTGTGTGCAAATCTTCATCTTGGTCCTTTTGTTTCACTCAGGAGAGAGAACAAAGTGTCTGCAAGTCTCATTCTGAGCAATGGAAGAGTTACTACCTTGCCTGGGCAGCGGCTGGAGCAGTTTTGGTGGAGCATTTCAGACCGCGCTGAGGCTGGGCCAGGATCGTAAGGGCCCAGCCAAAAAAACAGTGGTGGTTGTTCTGGCTCCATGGTTGTTTTCTGGGAGTTGCTACATTCAGTTCCAGCTGTGGGCTGATGGGTTTCCCTCCCCCTGCCCAGCAGGCAAAGGGTGGCCCCTTGCTGGAACGGGCCCGGCTGTCTCTGCCCCAGGCCGCGCTGCCCAGGACGGCCCGGCCGCCCGGAGCCGCTCTCCCGAGGGTGGAGGCCCCACGGACCGGCGGCAGGGCAGGGTTTGAATGTCAGCTCCATGTTCTGCTGAGCCACGGGCTCCCTGGCTGTGCCAGGCTGGGGAATCTAAGATCTTAGCAGCCGTGTGGGCCTCCCCTCCCCATTTCTATCAGGACCCCGGCCAAAAACGGGGCCCAGAGTCAGAGCCCAGCCGTGACCTGGGCCCGGCCAGACCTGCGGGCTGCACGGAGGGGCCCAGGTCGGTGTTACCTGTACTGAGGCAAGAACAGAAAGAGAACTTTCCTGGGGTTTTTCATCTTTACATGTGTGTTTCGCAAAGACGAATAAACTTTCTCACTGGTGTACCAATGTGTCAGTATTAAAAATCAGACACCGATTGGTCCTTGTCTGGTCCAAAAGCAGCTGCCCAGGTCCTGGCAGAGAAAAATTTTAGGGAATCTTTACAAACCACCACACCAGCCTAGATGTAACCTTGTCCCTGGCTGAGCGATGATCACAGGGATTTGAGCACATACAAAGGATCGCAGCCAATTAATTGAACCCCAAGTGCAGATGCATCATTGGCCAGGGAAATGGGTGTGTTAAGACCCCAAACAATCACATGTGCATATCCGGGACATTCAAAGCCTCCGTTTAAGATGGGTCCCGAAAAATACAGAAAGCTTTTGTTGTATGGATTGCTGTGTTGTCTCCGTCTCCAACCACAACTCCAATTAAGGTAATAGGTGTGGTCAGTGGGTGTGGTCATTTGGGGTAGTCTGTGGGTTTGGTCAGTTTGGATGGTCAGTGGTTTGTGGTCAGTGGTGGGGTGGTCAGTTGTGTTCAGAGGGGTGTGGGCATTGGTATCTCTTAGTGGGTGTGGACAGTGGGGTGTGGTCCATGGGGGTGGTAAGTGAGGGGTGGTCAGTTGGGTGGTCAGAGGTTGAAGTGAATGGAGTGTGGGCATTTGTGTCTTCACAGTGGGAGTGGTCAGTGGGGTGTGGTCACTGGTTGTGGTCACTGGTTGTAGTCAGTGGGTGCAGTCAGTGTGTGTGGTCAGTGGATGTGATCACTAGCTGTGCTGAGTGGAAGGGGTCAGTGTGGCTGGTCAGTGTTTGCGGTCAGTGGCTGTGGTCAGAGGGGGAATGGCCAGTTGGTGCGGGTACTGGGGGTGGTCAGTGATGTTTGTTCAGTCGGTGTGGTCAATGGGTACAGTTAGTGGGGGTGGTTATTGGGGGGTCAGTGAATGTGGTCAGTGGCTGTGGTCAGGGCGGAGGTGGTAATTTGGTGGGGTTCAGGGAGTGTTGTCAGTGGCATGTGGTCAGTCACTGTGTTTGGTCAGTGGCTGTGGTCAGTTGGGTAGTCAGGTGGGGGTGGTCACTTGGGTGGTCAGGGGTTTGGTCAGTGGGTGTGGGCAGCATGTGTGGACGATGGGTGTGGTCACTGAGATGGTCAATGGGGCGTGGTCAGTGGGTGCGGTCATTGGGAGTGGTCGGTGGGTGTACAGTCAGTTGGGGGGTCATTGCGGTGTGGTCAGTGGGTGCACTCAACAAGTCTGGTGGGTGTGGTCAGTGGGTGTGGTCAGTGGGTGTGAGCAGTGCAGAGTGGTCATAGGGTGTGGTCAGTGGGAGTGGTGAGTGGGAAAATGCAGTGGGGTGTGGTCAATTGGGGTATGGGCATTGGTGTTTTGGCAATGGGTGTGTTCACTGGGTGTGGTCAGTGGTTCTGGTAAGTGGGGGTGGTCAGTGAGTGTGGCCATTTAGGGTGGTCATTGGGAAGGTGCTTAGCCAAGGCAAAAGGAGGCTCCCTGTGTGCCCTGCTCCCCTCTCCCTGAGCTCCTGAGAGCTCTGCAGCCCCTGCTGCCATCCCATCTGCCCAGGCCAGCACAACAGTCCCGGCCTTGGGGCCCTGCAGAGCTGCTCCTGCTCCAGGCCCAGGGCCCATCCCAGAGCTGGGGCAGCCACAAAGCTGTGCCCATTTCTGTTCATTCCTGATCTGATGAGGATGGATCCTCAGGAACATGGAGATTGCTGATGAATTTTACTGTTGCAGAGGCCTCTTCATTCTTGAGCTATTCAGTAAAGGAATTCAGTGGCAAAGACTCATAAACATTTCTTCAAAACACCCAAACAAGAAACACCTCTGGGAATAATTTAAGTTTTCAATTCTTTTGTGGTTAATAGAATAGATTTCAGAAGTGTATTCCAAGTAAATATACTTTATGGGAAACAATGCAGAGAGAACATTTTTATTGTTGTCTTTTCCTGTTTATAGAAAGATATAAACAAATAATATTTACCCCCAGCAAATTCTAATGCAGTCTGAATGGATATGAATATCAAGACCATTCATGGTGGGGAATCGATAACACTTTGACCCCGTCCCATTCCCACTATTTCCCTCATCCAAGCCCTGGGACTCCTATGGATCAGGAATGGTGAGGCCAGCAGGACCAGGGCAGTGATTCTTCTCTTGTGCTCAGCACTGGTGAGGCCGCACTTTGAGTGTTGTGTCCAGTTCTGGGCCCCCAATTTAGGAAGGACATGGAGGGGCTGGAACATGTCCAGAGAAGGCAACAAGGCTGGTGAGGGGTCTGGAACACAAGTGCTGTGAGGAGTGGCTGAGGGAGCTGGAGATGTTTATCCTGGAGAAGAAGAGTCTCAGGGGAGATCTCATCACTCTCTACAACTCCCTGACAGGAGGGTGCAGCCAGGAAACAGTGACAGGACAAGAGGACACAGCCCTAAGCTACTAGGGGATGTTTAGGCTGGACATTAGGAAATATTATCCACAAAAAGGGTAATTGGGCGTTGGCATAGGGTACCCAGGAGACGTAGGTGAGCCACCGTCCTTTGAAGTGTTTCATGCCATGGTTTGGGTGACAAGGTGGTTTTGGGTGACAAGGTTGGACTTGATTCTCTTCAAGGTCTTTTCCAGCCTGGGTGATTCTGTGATGATTGTGACACTGCAGGGCCCTGGGGAAGCAAGGGGCCATTGTGACACTGCAGGGCCTCGTGGAACTGAGAGGACCAGAGTGACACTGTGTACGACATGGCACCACAGAGCCAAGGGGCCACTGTGACACTGTGGGGCTACATGAAAGTAAGGAGTCCATTGTCACAGTCTGGGTCCTCGTGGAACCACAGAGGCCACTGTGACACTGTGGAACCAAGGAGAGCCTTGTGAGAGCCTGGGGCCAATGGAATCAATGGGCCATTTTTCCACTGCAAGGACTCTTGGAACTAAGGGAACAATTGTGACACTGTGGTGCCCCATTGAACCAAGGGCCCCTAGTGACACTGCAGGATCTTGTGTAACCAGGGCTCCACTGTGACACTGCAGCACCAAGGAATTCATGGTGGCACTCGGAGCCCTCATGGAACCAAGAGGCCACTGTGACACTGCAGGGCCTTGTGGGACCATGCAGAGCATTGTGACAGAGCAGGACCTTGTGTAATGATGGGGACATTGTGACACTGCAGGGCCCATGGAACCAAGGGGCCAGTGCTGCTCCTCAGGGACTCCTGGAATGAAGGAAACATGTTTGACACCGTGGTGCCCCTTGGGACTAAGAGGCCATTGTGACACTGTGGAACCAAGGAGAGCATTGCTGCCCTGTGAGACCTCATGGAACCAAGGATCCACTGTGGCACTGCAGGGCCTTGGGGGATCAAGGTGCCATTGTGAAACTGTGGGGCCCAAGGATCCAAGGGACTTTGTAACACCAAGGGGCCTCAGGGAACCAAAGGGAGCTTGTGACACTGGAAGGCCTCATAGAACCATGGTGACATCAGGCTGGGTGCCAGTGTGGATCTGCTGGGAGGTAGAAAAGCTCTGCACAAGGATCTGGACAGGCTGGATCCAGGGCCAAAATCCAGGTATTGAGGTTTAACAGGACCAAGTCCTCGGTCCAGCACTTTGGCCACAACAACCCCTGCAGTGCTAAAGGCTGGGGACAGAGTGGCTGGACAGTGGCCAGGCAGAAAGGGACCTGGGGACACTGATGGACAGCAGGCTGGACATGAGCCAGCAGTGTGCCCAGGTGGCTATGAAGGCCAATGGCACCTGGCCTGGATCAGGAATGGTGTGGCCAGCAGGAGCTGGGCAGTGATTCTTCCCCTGTGTTCAGCACTGGTTGGGCAGCACCTCTAGTGCTGTGTCCAGATCTGGGCCTCCACAATTTAGAAAGGACATGGAGGGGCTGGAGCATTTCCAGAAAACGGCAACAAAGCTGCAAAGGGGTCTGGAACACAAGTCCTGTGAGGAGCGGCTGAGGGAGCTGCAGTTTTTTATTCTGGAGAAGAGAAGGCTCAGGGAAGACAAGGTGGTGACAGTGCACAGATTGGACTTGATGATCTCCAAAGTCTTTCCCAGCCTGGCTGATTCTGGGATTCTCTGAAACCACCCTTGGAGCAGCTGCAGGATGAGCCCTGGGCCTCCTCTTCACAAGGTCCAGGAGCCCAGGTCCCTCAGCTTCTCCACACAGCCCCAAAGCCCATCCTGTCAGTCCTGCAGAGCCTCTCCAGCCCCTCCTCATTGCCCAGAACAGGGAGCCCCACACCCAGACACACCAGCCCAGATGTGCCCCCTTGGCCTGTGGCGCCTCTGGCAAGGGAGCAGCATGAGGCACTGCAGGAGCCTGCAGACAATTCCTGAAGCACTTGTAGGATGATCCTGCACCTCAAGGGACATTCCCATTGTGCCAGATCATTAAAATAAAATCAGGAGTGGGGCTAGAGAGGAAAGGGCAAGCTGGGATGGGGTGTTTGAAGGGGATGGAATGGAGATGGGAAATAGGAAGAAATCTGGACCAGGGAAAAGTAAAGAAAGCAAAGGTGAACACAAGGAAAATACTCTGAGCAGTTTTGGGGTGGCTGCCAAGAAGCCGTGGCTCTAAGGAATGATGTCTGCAGTGGGACAGGAAACTTACAGCTCATGAGAACAAACTTTCTGGCTGACTGCAGAGGCCATGACAAACCTGAGTGGTTTCCCTCCCATCCCCAGCCCGTGCTGGCCCCAGGGGGTGATGGCATTTGTGCTCACTCAGCTCCATCTCCCCACAGCAGCACCATGGGGGTGCTGATGCCTGCTCTGTGCAGTGCAAACAGGGGCTCCTGAGCCAGTGCTGCCGTGTCTGTGCCTGCAAGGATGCGGCACCTGTGTGAGCTGGGGGAGAGGCCAGGGCTGCAGAGGGGGGATGTTGTTGGCAGGTGCATGAGGACGCTCTGGGACGCTGCCCTGGGCTGTCCAGCGCAGTGGGGATGGATCAGCCCCTGCTCTGCACACAGACATTGCTGCTGCAGCTCCAGTGAAAGGAACAGAAGGGGCATGTCTGGAAAAAACTTTGCTGGGAGAGAGATCCTTTAGTTATTTTAGAGTCACAAAGAGTGCACATTTTCATTGACACAGAGTGCTGCCACAGGAAGGTGGAGACAAGCAAAGTGAGAAATAGCTCAAAAAACGAAATTCTTTTTGGATAATAATAAGAAAAACAAAAGAAAAAGAACCTACAAAGTGAAACCAAACTATTAAGGATTACTGTTATTACAACTGGTTTACAGAAATTGACCAGCAGTTTAATGATCTTGAAACTATCTAGTCATCAGTCTCCACACTGCAGCCTTGAGTTCCTGGTTCCTCAGGCTGTAGATGAAGGGGTTCAGGGCTGGAGGCACCACCGAATACAGAACTGACAGTGCGAGGTCCAGGGATGGGGAAGAGGTCGAGGGAGGCCTCAGGTATGCTAAAAGGACAGTGCTGAGAAACAGGGAGACCACAGCCAGGTGAGGGAGGCAGGTGGAAAAGGCTTTGTGCCGTCCCTGCTCAGAGGGGATCCTCAGCACAGCCCTGAAGATCTGCACATAGGAGAAAATAATGAACACAAAACAGCCAAGTCCTAAACAGGCACTAACAGCAAGAAGCTGAAGTTCCCTGATAAAGGATTTGGAGCAGGAGAGCTTGAGGATATGAGGGATTTCACAGAAGAACTGGTTCAGGGCATTGCCCTTGCACAGGGGCAGGGAAAATGTACTGACGGTGTGCAGCAGAGCATTGAGAAAGGCACTGGCCCAGGCAGCTGCTGCCATGTGGGCACAAGCTCTGCTGCCCAGGAGGGTCCCGTAGTGCAGGGGTTTGCAGATGGACACGTAGCGGTCGTAGCACATTACAGTCAGGAGGAAAAACTCTGCTGACATAAAAAAAAATAAGAAGAAAACTTGTGCAGCACATCCTGAGTAGGAGATGTTCCTGTTGTCCCAGATTGAATTGTGCATGGCTTTGGGCACAGTGGTGTAGATGCAGCCCAGGTCAGTGAGGGCCAGGTTGAGCAGGAAGAAGAACATGGGGGTGTGCAGGTGGTGGCCGCAGGCTACGGCGCTGATGATGAGGCCGTTGCCCAGAAGGGCAGCCAGGGAGATGCCCAGGAAGAGGCAGAAGTGCAGGAGCTGCAGCTGCCGCGTGTCTGCCAAAGGCAGCAGGAGGAAGTGGCTGATGGAGCTGCTGTTGGACATTTGCTGTCTCTGGGCATCATGCACTGGAAAAAAAGGCATTGATAAATTGCACAAACTTTGTGGAGTCAATCCTATGCTAATTTCTTAAGAATTCACTCAAAATTCCTTCTCTTTCTCTGGGAAAATTTCACTTAAATTTTTAAATTTCAAGCTTACCTTAGCTTGAAAAGCAGCCACGAGTTGCTTTTGAGTTACTTCCCCATTCTCAGAGGTGGCAAAAATTCTCATCATCAGCATTTCTGTAAGCAAAACTTTGGGGAGCCCAGAGGGAAAACAGCTCCCTGTGCCCCAGTGTACTCAGACCTGCTGGTCCCACTCAGGTGCACTTGGCTCATTACACCTTCCTCTATTTCAGGGTAGTCAAACTTAAAATGTGCTGGAAAAATAAAGTGGACTTCTGGAAAGCTCCAATTTAAAAGAAAAGTCAGTCTCTTTAAACCCTTCTCTCTTTCCCTAGCACCTGAAGAGGGAGGGTATCCAGATTGCTCTGGCTCTCTGCTGCCTGGAATTTTTCCTACTGGGAGCTGATTCTCTCTTTCCAAGTCTTGTCCTTGTCAGTGCTGCCAGGGTCCAGCCCAGCCTTGGGGGCTCAGCTCTGCCCTGCAGACCCCTCCCAGCTCAAGGCAGTGCCCATGGTGCTGCTGCTGCTGTCCGTAGGCAGAGGAGGGTGAGAAGGAACTTTGTGAGGGAGATCTGAGACAGATCTGCTGGTCCCCAGTGGGACAGTGCAGGAGTCTCAGTGACACACACACACCTGACAGCCCCTTTCCCTTCCCTTGAGGAGAAAGCTGAGAGCAGCCCTGGCCATGAAGCACCATCTCCACAGCAGGAGGAATCTGCCCTGATGGGGGTGGCTCCTTCCACCTCCAACTTCTCCCCACAGTGCATGGGGAGCTCCCAGGCAGGCTGAGAGCTGCCCCTGGCAGATGGCACATGCTCTGGGCTGGCCAAGAGCCCTGAGGGCTGAAGGAGCTGCTCTGCTGGACAGCCCTGGGCAGCCCTGGCTGCAGCCCCAGCTTCAGCCCCTGCAGCCGTCCCTGGCAGCAGGAGCCGTCCTGCTCTGTCCCTCTGACGGTGCCCAGGGCAGCCCCGCTCTGCAGCACATCCTCCTCCTCCTCCTGTGCCTCAGAGAAACTGGGAGAGTCCTCCTGACACATCCCCCAGGCTGTGGGCTGTGCTGGCTCCAGGAGATCCCTCCAGGAGCACAGGGGACATTGCCCTGCACTCACAGACTCACCATGTCCAGGGCTGTGAAGATGTTTCCCCAAGTGAAGTCTCAGCTCAATGTCTTGCCAGTCCTGATTGCCTTTAGCCTGTCTGTGCCTGGCTCCTGTCCCCTCAGTGCCTGCAGGCAGTGCCCTCAGCCCTGCTGGGCTGGGAGAGGAGCAGCTTCTCAGCAGAAATGTCTTTTTGAAGCTTTTCCTGGTTGCCAGTATCTCCCTCTGTGCCAGGAGACACAACACAACGACTTTAATGACCTGCTCAGGAGTTTCTTTTTTAAATAGATTCAATCCCTGAGAGAGTGTTTTTCAAAAAAACTTTTAAAGAACTCAAAGTCAAATTAATACACCAAAGTTTCTTGAAGTTTTAATAGGTCCCACTGGGGGAAAGGACTCAGAAAGTGCCCCAAGGTTCCAGTTAGAGCCAAACACTGGATGCGCTGATGACAAGTGGAGACAAACAAGGGAAAAGTGTCTCTGATGCTGAGCAAACCTGGATGTGTTTCAGGAATGCAAAGGGCCAAGGGCTGAGCCCCAGCCCCTGGCAAGGCACATCCTGTCCCTCCCTCATTGCTCAGGGCTCTTCCCGGGGCACTGGGCTCTGGGGATGTGCAATGCCAAGGGCAGGACCATGTGACGGCCCCTGCCAGGCTGCTGAGCAGGGACAAGGAGGCAATGAGGCCCCAGCACAGCAAGGCTCACTTGTCCCCTGCTGGCCTCAGGCCCAGGGCCAGCAGCCATGGCCCAAGTGCTGCAGCAGTTGGCTCTGGCAGGGCCTTTCAGCTGCTGCCCATCCCTGTGCCCTCTGCAGCCCAGGCTGTCCTATGGTGTCCATGCCCTGTGCCTCTGTCCCTGCAGGCTGTCCTCCACCCCCTGGCTGCCTCACCTCGCTGGCCCTTTCTTTGCTGACAGCTCTGCATCCTGCCTGCCTCTGCCTGGCCACACAAAGCCTTGGGCTGCTCCAGACTCCTTCTGGGGGACATGTTACGCCACAGCCCTGCCCTGGGAGAGAAATCCCTTCATCCTTGTGTGCAGTCTGGATCTCTCCAGCTGCACTTGGCATTAATTTTCTTTTTCCTGATGTTCTCTACTATTTCAAAAGTATCAACCATCTCTGAAACAGCCCTTCAAGCACTCCCAGGGCTTTCCTCTCCTGTCCTCATTCTCCACTCAGCTGAGCACAGAGCTCCTTTGCCCTTACACAGTGCTCATCTGCGGGAGGCCCGTCAGGGTCCACACCACATGCGGAGTCCTGATAAGTTCTTTTAGGAATCTCAAAGTGGAAAAGACACAGCAGGGGAAAAAACCAGTTTACTTTTGCAAAAATGCACCTTTATTTAGTGCCAACCAAATGCAATAGAGGGACAGGAAATAAAAAAGAGTGAGTGAGAGAAAGAAAGAGAGAGAAAAGGGGTTGGGATTATAGAAGGATTATTAGAAGTTTTGAATGTTGAATCTTAATTTCAGCCCTTTTTTAGCCTGGAGGAGTGTTGGAGTCTTTAATTCACGAGTCTCTCTAAATTCTTCAGAGAGAAATCAGAGTACAGAGATTGAATTAAAACCTTTATAGGGATTGAAGTATGTTAAGCCACTCACCCATAAAATAGAGATGCAAGTTTAAGTTTTCGAATAAGTAAGCAAGGAATTAATTAGGAATAAGCATTAAGTGCTTTTAGTGAGTAAAAGATCTCAGATGCCAGAGTAGAAGTGTGAGTTCTAGTGAAGGCTGAAAAACCTAGTCCTAGATACCAGTGTTACCTTGGAGGCTGCAGGAACATAGTTTTAGACATAATTAAACTGTAATAAGAAGATTGCTTACATTTTTCAGATAGAACAAGATAGACCATAGGCATAGTTTATACATAACCTAGCTTGCTAAAAAACTAGAATTCTAATAGGTTAAGCAGTGTTTTGAGTTTTTGTCTTTAGTTTGTTGGGAAGTTTCTATATAAGAATATATGCATTGGGGAGAGCACTTCATTCTGCACTTAGCTTCACTTTGCCTTTTGCTTTTGTTCCTGCTCTCTCACTGCCATCATCATCACCTGAAGAAGATCGGAGCTGCCACAGCAACATCAGCTTCCTGGGACCTTGAGAGGAGCACTTCTCCTTCTAATTGGGGAGCTAGACCAAAACCTACACTTGTGACTCTTTGCCTTTCGAGACAGATGTGCTTTTGCAATAAAAATCTTTATAGTAACTATTAGCTGCTTGGCTCATTAAAGAAAACAATCACAACCAGACAAATGGTGCCTAGAGCATTGGAGAATTAACCCCACATAGGAGAAGGCCAGTTCTTTTCCACAGAAAGGAAAGCACTGAGCCCCAGTGTTTGGAAGGCAGGTGAGAGCCAGCCCTCAGGAGGCCAAGGCCAGCCGGACCTGATGGTAATGGCAGCTCTAGTGTAGGAGCAATCTTTGGATATAGGACTTCTGGAGGTGGAATCTCAATTTCAGCCATGGGTGCCTGGAGAAGAAGGATGGCTTTTTTCCACTGGAAGGAAATCATAGAGCCCCGCTGTTTCAGGGGTAGGTGAGCAGTAGCCACAAGAGGTCAAGACCAGCCAGACCCATCTGTCCTGCTAGCTTTTGTCTGGGAGCAATCCCTGGTTACACAGAATTTTGGAGGCAGAATTCTGATTTCAGCCATGAGTGCCTGGACAAGGATGGTTCTTTCCTATAGGAAGGAAAGCATGGAGCCCCAGTGCCTCAGGGAAAATTAGGGGAGACCACCAGATGCCAAGGCCAGCCAGACCTGTCTGTTTTGGCAGCTATTGGTGTGGAGAAACTCTTGCAGATAGAAATTTTAGAAGAAAATACCATTTTTGGCCATGAGTTTCTGTGCAGGAGGAACAGTTCTTTTCCATAGGAAGGAAAGCACTGGGCCCCAGCATTAGAAGGCAATTAGAAGACAAGGGCAGCCAGGCCTGTTGGTAATGACATCTTTTTGTCTGGGAGTAATCCATATATAATGGGAATTTTGGAGGCAGAATCCTGTTTCAACCATGGGTGCCTGGATGAAAAGGACAGTTCTTTTCCATTTGGAGGAAAGCCCAGAGATCCAGTGTTTAAGGTGCACATGAGAAGAGACCCTTGACATGCCAAGGGCAGTTGTACTAGTCAGTCCAAGCCAACCAGATCTGTCACCTATTCCCTTGGATCCATGGGGCCCTGCAGTGTCACAGTGGTTGTGTCATATTGGATCCTTGGTTCCATGAGGCCTTGCAGAGTCACAGGGGTCTCCTTTTTGCTGCAGTATCACAATGGACCCTTGGTTTCCTGGGGACTCACAATGGTAGAAGGTCTCCTTAGTTCCATGAGGCCCTTGATTCAATGAGGCCTCAAAGTGTCATCATGGCCTCCAGGATTCCATGAGGGCCAGCAGTGTCACAATGGACCTTTGGTTCCATGGGGTCGTGCACTGTTATAATAATCCTAGTTCCATGGGGTCCTGTAGTGGACTCCTTGGTTCAATGGTGCCACACAGTGATACAATCACCCCTTGGCCTGACAAGACCCCATAGTGTCACAATGGTTCCTTGGTCAATGAGGCCTGAAGTGTCAGAATAGTCTCCATGATCCCATAAGGCCTTGCAATGTCACAACAGATCACTGGTTTCACTGAGCCCTACAGTGTCACTATGGTCCCCTTGGCTCCACAAGGCTTTGAATTCCCACAATAGCCCTTTGGTTTCAAAAGACCTCAAAGTGTAAAAATGGCTTCCAGGGTTCCATGCGGCCCTGCAGTGTCACAATGCACCTTTGGCTCCGTGGTGCCCCAGAGTGTCACAATGGTATCCTTGGTTCCACGGTGTCAGAATGGACCCTTCATCCCATGCAGACCCACAGTGTCACTGTAGTGCCCTTGATTCCATGAGGCCCTGCCATGCTGTAATGGCCTCTGGTGTTCCAGTGGGTCCTAAAGTGTCAGAATAGTCTCCATCATTCCATGAGTTCCCGCAATATCACTGTGCTCCCCTTGGTTCCATAGGGCGCCAGAGAGTAACAATGGACTCTTGCTTCCATGAGTTCCTTAGTCTCAATGGCTCATGGCTCCATGAGGCCACGCAGTTTAACAAGGGACCCTTGGTTCCATGAGGCCTTGCTTTGTTAAAATGGACCCTTGGTTCCGTGAGCATCTGTAGTGTCACCACAATCTCCTGGGATCCGCATTGTCACAATGGACAATTGAGTCCATGGGATCCTGCTGTGCCACAATAAACCCTTAGTGCTGTGCCACAATAAATCCTTCGTGCTGTGAGTTTCTGGAGTGTCACAGCTGTCTCTCTGATTCAACGAAGCCTTGGAGTGTCACAATGGACCCTGGGTTCCCTTCTGAGGAGTGCTGCCCCCTCACAAACACAGCATGGTTCTGGAGCCCCCCACACCCAGGCACTGCTCACCCTTGTGGACACAACCCGGTACTGCAGACACACCACCAGAGTAGTGCTGGCCCCTTGTGGACATGGAATGGTCCTGCAGCCTGTACCCTCGCCGAGCAGTTCTGCCCCCTTCTGAACAAAACTCGGCGCTACAGCCATCCCCCCAAGCAATGCTGTTCCCTTGTATTGCAGTCTCTGAGCAGTGCTGCCACCTTGTGGACACAACATGGTACTGCAGCCCCCTGCCTTCCCTAGCAGTGCTGCGCCCTTTTTGCCGTAACATAGTATTGCAGCCTTCTGAGCAGTGTTGCCCTATTGTGGACCCAGCCCAGTATTGCAGCTCTCCCCTCTCCCCCCACCAGCAGTGCTGGTTTTTTGTGGACACAGCATGGTACTTCACCCCCCCCTCTCCTTATGAGTGCTGCAGCCCCCTCGTGGACACAACCCACAACCTGGTAGGGCAGACACCTGTGAGAGTCCATCTGAAAGCCTCTCGTTTGCTCTGCCCAACAACCCTCGCCTGAGGCCTAAGAAGACCCCTCAAACTGCATTTGAAGGCGCTGGCCAGGGATGGGAGGAACGCCAAGTGATTGTCCGCAGGTGGTGCCCATTGGACCAGGACTGATTTCTCAGGAGACTGGTTTACGGATAGTCACGTTGCACTGCACTGTGTTTAGTTGACAAGGCTCCCAGAGGTGCGAGAACAATGAACTGGTCAGAGATGGAGTGCCCTGTGTTTGCTTCATCGACAAGGACTCTCTTGGGCTTGTTGTGGGTTGCTTCCCCCAACGGAACCCAAAGTGTACCTGAAAGTCCTCACCTATTTGGCCAGTCGCCCGATGCCTTGGAAAAGAGTATAATAGACACCCTCAACTAAAGACGCCCGAGATCTCCCCGGACAGCAACGGACATCTATTGGCTGGTTCCATGAGGATCGTCTGCCCGTCTTGGTAGCTATAATCCCAACCTCTCTCTCTCTCTTTTATTTCCTGTCCCTCTATCGCATTTTGTTGGCACTAAATAAAAGTGCATTTTTTGCAAATGTAAACTGGTTTTGTCCCCTGCTGTGTCTTTTGTGCTTTGAGATCCCTAAAAGAACCTATCAGGACTCCGCGTGTGGTGTGGACCCTGACAACACCCCATCAGAGCAGTGCTCTTGAGTTGTGGACACAGCATGGTACTGCAGACCACACCACCTCCGAGCAGTTCTGCCCCCTTGTGGAAAAAAAATTGGCACTTCAGCTCCCCGCTGAACTAACAGTGCTGCCCCCTTATAGACTCCACCCGGTACTGCAGACCCATCCCTTGAGGAGTGCTGCTCCCTTGTGGACACAGCATGGTACTGCAGCCCCCTCTCATCTGAGTAGTGCTGCCCCATTTTGGACATAGCCTATTACAGCAGACCCCCCTTTTTGATCAGTGCTGCCTCCTTGTGGATATACCCCGGTATACCAGCCTCCTCCCCAAGCAGTTCTACCCCCTTGTGGACACAGCTAGGTACTGCAGCCTGAAGCCCCCCCCTCCTACCTTAACAGTGCTGCCCCTTATGGACACAGCCAAATATTGAATCCCCCCTCCTCCCTAAGCAGTGCTGCCACCTTCTGCACAAAAACCGATACTGCAGACCTCCCCACCAAGCAATTCTGCCCCCTTGTAGACACAGCCCAGTATGGCAGCCCCCACCCTCCCCGAGCAGTGCTGCTCCCTAGTGACACAGTTGGATACTGCAGCCCCCCCTTCCGAATAATGGTGACCTTTTGTTGACACAAGCTGGTACTGCAAACCCCCCCCCACAAGGAGTGCTTTCCTCTTTTGGACACAACCTGGAAGTGCAGCCCTCCACTCCACCTGAGCAGAGCTGCCCCCTTGAGAACACAACCAGGTACTACAGGCCCCACCCTGAAAACAGCTGCCCCATTGTGGAGCTAACCCATTAATGCAGTGCGAGCAGTGCTGTTCCCTCATGGACACAGGATGTCACTGCAGCCACCCCTACTTTGAGCAGTGCTGCCCCCTTGTGTACACAACCCTGTACTGCTGCCACCCCTGCAGGAGTGCTGCCCCTTTGTGGACCCAGCACGGTAGTGAAGCCCCCTTTTTCCAATTACTGCTGCCCCTTTGGTGACAACCTGGAAATGCAGCCCCCCCTCTGTACAGAGCTGTCCCCTTGTGGACACAACCCGGTTCTGTAGCCCCACCCTCAAGCAGTGCTGTCTCTTGTGGACAGAACCCAGTACTGCAGACACCTGGTCTCAGATCTTTGCTGCCCCCTTGTGGTCACAGCCCTATACTTCAGCCCCTCCCCTCGAACAGAACTGCCCCCTTTTGGGCACGGCAGGGTCATGCAGCCCTCCCTTTTTGTGTCGTGCTGCCCTCATTTGGACACAAACCGGTACTGCAACCCCCCTCTCTGAACAGTGCTGTCCCATTGTGGACACAGCATGAACTGCAGACCACACCCCTCCTGAGTAGTGCTGCCCCCTTGAGGACACTACCCGGTACTGTAGCCCCCACCCTTTGCTGAGCAGTCCTGCCCCCTTGTGAACAAAACTCAGCACTGCAACCCTCACCTTTTCACAAGTTGTGCTGCTGCCTTGTGGACATAGACTGGTATTGCAGGCCCCCCCCTAAGCAGTGCTGCTTCCTTGTGGACACAACCTGGTACTGCAGCCCCCACTCCCCTAGAGCAGTGCTGTCCCCTTGGGGGCACAGCCTGATACTGCAGCCAAAACCCCCTGAGAAGAGCTGCCCCCTTGTGAACACAGCATGGTACTGCAGCTGCTTACTTCTGAGCAGTGCTTTCCCCTTCTGGAAACAGCTAAGTACTGCAGGCCCCCCCCTTCTGTGCAGTGCTGACCCCTTGTGATCACAACATGGTACTGCAGCCCATCCCTCCAAGCAGTGCTGTGCCCCTGTGGACACAACCTGGTACCATAGCCCCTATCCCTCCTGAGCAGTCCTGCACCCTTGTGGACAGAACTCAGTACTGCAGCTCCCTCCCTCTACAAGCAGCACTGCACTGTTGTGGACACAGTGTTGTACTGCAGCCCCCTCCATGACCGGTGCTGCCCCCTTTTGGACACAGCATGATACTGCTGTTTCCTTCTTTCTAAACACTGCTGTCTCCTTTTAGGCACAGGATTGAACTGCAGCCGTCTTCCACAAGCAGTGCTGTCCCCTTGTGGACACAACCTGGAACTGCAGCCCATCCCGAGCAGTTCTTCCCTCTTGTGGACACAGCTGGGCACTGCAGACCCCCCCATTTTCGAGTACTGCTGCCTCCTTGTGGACAAAACCAGGTACTACAGCCCCCATTTCTGAGCAGTGTTGTCCTTTTGTGGACACAGCATGGTACTGCAGCATGGTGCTTCGGCCCACATTCCCCCCTAAACAGTGCTACCCTCTTGTGGACACAGGCCAGTACTGCAGGCCCCCCCTCCGAGCAGTACTGCCCCATTGTGGACACAGCCTTTATAATGCAGCCCTCTCCTTCTGAGCAGTGCTGTCTCCTTGTGGACACAATCCAGTGCTGCACCCCCGTGCCCCGAGCAGTGCTGCTCACTTGTTGATACAATGTGGTACGGCAGCCCATCACAAGCTGGGCTGCATCATTTTGGACAAAACCAAATACCGCAGCACCCCCCCCCCCTCACCGAGCAGTGCTGCCCCCTTGTGGACACAACTCAGTATTACAGCCCCCACCCACCTTCCCCCAGAACTCCTGCCCCCTTTGTGGACACAGACTGAAACTGCAGCACCCCCACCCTTTCTTCATGAGCAATGCCACCCCCTTGTGGACACAACCCGGTACTGCAGCCCAACTTCATTCAGTGCTGCTCTTGTGTGTACACAGCATGGTAGTGGAGGCCCCTCCTTCTGAGCAGTGCTTCCCCTTTGTGGACACAACCTGGTACTGCAGCTGCCCCCACTCCAAACGATGCTACCCCCTTGTGGACACAGCCAGAGTTCTGCAGGCCCATCCCTCGAACAGTGCTCCCCCTCTTGTGGACACATCTGGGTACTGCAGCACTACATTTCCAAGTGGTGCTGCTCCTTGTGAACAGAAGCTGGTACTGCAGTCACTCCCTCTGAGGAGTCCTCTCCCCTTGTGGACACAAGCTGGTACTGCAGCCCCGCTACCCTCCCCCTAGCAGTGTTGCCCCCTTGTGGAAACAATGTGTTACTGCAAACCCCTCCCCTACCAAGGAGTCCTGCCTATTTGTGGACAAAATTCGGCACTACACCCCCTCCCACCCTGAGCAGTACTGCCCCTTTGTAGACACAGCATGGTACTGCTCTCCCCTCTCAGAACAGTGCTGTCCCCTTGTGGATAGAACCAGTTAGTGCAGCCTCCCTTCTCCCGAGCACTTCTGTGCAGAGGGTGCAGTTAGTGGGGTGTGGTCACTGGTTGTGGGCAATGTGTGTGGTCAGTGGGTGTGGTGAGTTGGGCTATCATTAGGGTGTGGTCAGTGGGTTAGTCACTGGCTATGGTGAGTGGGTGTGATCAGTGAATGTGGTCAGTTGGGTAGTCAGTGGGAAGAGGTTGGTCTTTGTGGACAGTGGATATGGTCAGCTGGGTTTTCAGTGGGGTGTGGTCAGTGGTTGGGATCAGTGGGGGAATGGCCAGTTGGTGTAGTTACTGGGGGTGATCAGTGGCCTGTGGGCAGTCAGTGTATGTTCAGTGGGTGTGGCAAGTGGCATGTGGGCATTGGTGTCTTGGCAAAGGGTGTGGTCAGTGGGTGCAATCAGTTGGTGTGATCAGTGGGGTGTCGTTAGGTGGTGTGGTCAGTGGTCTGCGGTCATTGGGGTGTGGTTGGGGGAGGTAGTCAGTTGCTTTCTCAGTGGATTGATGTCAGTGGGTGTGGTCAGTGGGGCTGGTCATTGGGCGTGGTCAGTTTGATGTGGTCAGAGGAGTCATTTGGTTTGTCAGTGGGGCTTGGTCAGTGGATGTGAGCAGCGGGTATGGGCAGCGGGTGTGGACAGTGGGTATTTTATTGGGGTGGTCACTGAGATGTGGTCAGTGAGGGTTGTCATTAGGGTGGTAATTGGTGTGTAGTCAGGGTCATAAGGTGTGGTCAGTGGGTGTATGCTCATTGGTGTCTTGCTGGGGGGTGTAGCCAGTGGGTGTGGTCATTGGGTTGTTGCTATTGCTTTTTTGCATATGACTGTGTGTGGCCACTGGTTATGGTCACTTGGGGTGTGCTAGTGGAGGTATGGTCACTTTGGAGGTCATTGGAGTGTGGTCAGTTGCTGTGGTCAGTGAGTGTAGTCAGTGGGGGTGGTCAGTGGGTGTGGGCTGTGGGTGTGGTCAGTGGATGTAGTCAGTTGGGTGGACACTTTGTCTGGTTAGTGGGTGTGGGCAGTGGAGGTGGTAAATGAGAGAATTTGGTGGGGTGTGGTCAGTGGGTGGGGGAAGTGGGTGTGGTAAATTTGGGGTGGTCAATGGGAAGGTTCTCGGCCAAGGCAAAAGGAGGCTTTCTGTGTGCTCTCCTCTCCCTGAGCTCCTGAGAGCTCTGCAGCCCCTGCTGCCATCCCATCTGCCCAGGCCAGCACAACAGCCCCGGCCTTGGGGCCCTGCAGAGCTGCTCCTGCTCCAGGCCCAGGGCTCATCCCAGAGCTGGGGCAGCCACAAAGCTGTGCCCATTTCTGTTCATTCCTGCTCTGATGAGGATGCATTCTCAGCCACTTGGAGGTTGCTGATGAATTTTACCAATCAAGAGGCCACTATTTTCTCGAGTGTTCAGTTCAGGAATTTAGCAACAAAAACTCAAAAACATTTGTTCAAAACACCCAAACAAGAGAAGCTCCTGGGAATAATTTAGGTTTCCAATTATTTTGTTGTTAATTAGACAGATTTCAGAAGTGTATTCCAAATGAATGAATATACTATATTGAAAACAATCCAGAGAGAACTGTTTGGTCTTGTCTTTTCTGTTTATAGAGTGATATCAGCAACGCAGAATTGAAATTGACCCCCAGCACCCTGTAATGCAGTCTGAATAGATATGAAAATCAAGACCTTTCATGGCTGACAATCACACTTTGCCAACAGCCCCCTCCCCACTATTCCCCCCATCCAAGCCATGGCACTCCTATGGTTTGGGAATGTTGTGGGCAGCATGACCAGGGCAGTGCTCAGCAGTGGTTGTGCAGCACCCCGAGTGCAGTGTCCAGTTCTGGGCCCCTAAATTTAGGAAGGACATGGGGGGACTGGAGTGTGTCCAGAAAAGGGCAACAAGGCTGGTGAGGGGTCTGAAACACAAGTGATGAGAGGAGCGGCTGAGGGAGCTGGGGATGTTCATCCTGGAGAAGAGGGGGTTCAGGGGAGACCACATCACTCTCTGCAACTCCCTGAAAGGAGGGTGCAGCCAGGTGGGGGTCGGGCACTTCTTCCAGAGAACAGTGACAGGACAAGTGGTCACAGCCTTAAAGATGCACAAGGGGATGTTTAGGCTGAACATTAGGAAATATTCCTCAAAAAAAGGGTGATTGTGCAATGGAATGAGCTGCCCAGAGAGGTGGGCGAGTCACTGTCTTTGGAAGTGTTTCAGCATAGACTGGATGTGGCACTGAGTGCCATGGTCTGGGTGACAAGGTGGTGTTGGGCCACAGGTTGGCCTTGATGTTCTCAAAAGTCTTTTCCAGCCTGGGTGATTCTGTGATGATTGTGACACTGCAGGCCCTGGGGAAGCAAGGGGCCATTGTGACACTGCAGGGCCTCGTGGAATTGAGAGGACCATGGTGACACTGTGTATTACATGGCACCACAGAGCCAAGGGGCCACTGTGACACTGTGGGGCCACATTTCGGGGTGGCTGCCAGGCAGCCCTGGCTCTGACCAACATCGTCTGCAGAGGAACAGGAAAGTCACAGCTCATATGAACAAACTTTCTGGCTGACTGCAGAGGCCACAACAAACCTGAGTGGTTTCCCTCTCATCCCCCAGCCCTTACTGGCCCCAGGGGCTGATGGCATTTGTGCTCACTCAGCTCCATCTCCCCACAGCAGCACCATGGGGGTGCTGACACCTGCTCTGTGCAGTGCAAACAGGGGCTCCTGAGCCAGTGCTGCCGTGTCTGTGCCTGCAAGGATGCGGCACCTGTGTGAGCAGGGCTGCAGAGGGGGGATGTTGTTGGCAGGTGCATGAGGACGCTCTGGGACGCTGCCCTGGGCTGTCCAGCGCAGTGGGGATGGATCAGCCCCTGCTCTGCTGCTCCTTGCCAGGGTCTCCCCCTTGCAGGGCCATTGCAGAGCACCAGCCATGCTGTTTGCCCCCAGCCTGCCCATGGCCAGCCTGGGGCTGCTCACGGGGTTTCTCTGCTCAGCACTGGCCTGGCCAAGTGTTGTGGAGAGAGCCTGGCCAAGGAGCCTGGAGCCCCCAGGCCCTGACCTGAGGCGTCAGCGCTGCCCCAGCAGTGCCCATGGCCTGTCCCTGCTGCAGCCCCGGCACTGCCACCCCCAGGGCTGTGCCCGGCCCCGAGAGCACTCAGGCCCTGCAGCAACACGAGGGGCAGGAGGGCAGCGGGGCAGTGGCACGGGAGCAGCACTGGCAACACCAAGTGCTGCTGCTGCTGGGCACAGCTGCTGTGCCAGCACTGATCTGGCCCAGCTCTGCACACAGACACTGCTGCTGCAGCTCCAGAGAAGGGAATAAAAGGGGCATAACAGGAGAAATCTTGGGTGGGAGAGCAATCCTTCAGTTTGTGTAAAGCCCCGAAGAGTGCAGGCCTTCATTGACACATTTTGTGGCCACAGGGAAGATGGAGAGAAATAAAATGAGGAATGGAACACACTGTGGCTTTTTAATGGACAATATGATAAAACTAAAACAAAGGAAAAATAACCCCACAACCAAACCAAGAAGTATCAAAGATGACTTTTATTACAAGTGATTTTCAGAAATTAGCCCGCAGTTTAATGTTCCTGAAAGCAGCCAGTCATCAGTGTCCACACTGCAGCTTTGAGCTCCTGGTTCCTCAGGCTGTAGATGAAGGCATTCAGGGCTGGAGGCACCACTGACAGGGACATATCCAGGGATGGGGAAGAGATGGAGGGGGGCTTCAGGTAGGAAAATATACCAGTGCTGACAAACAGGGAGACCACAGCCAGGTGAGGGAGGCAGGTGGAAAAGGCTTTGTGCCGTCCCTGCTCAGAGGGGATCCTCAGCACAGCCCTGAAGATCTGCACATAGGAGAAAACAATGAACACAAAACAGCCAAATCCTAAACAAGAACCAACAGCGATGAGTTCAAGTTCCCTGAGGTTGGAGTGTGAGCAGGAGAGCTTGAGGATGTGTGGTACTTCACAGAAGAACTGGCCCAGGACATTGCCATGACACAGGGTCAGGGAAAATGTGTTGGCTGTGTGCAGCAGAGCATTGAGAAAGCCACTGGCCCAGGCAGCTGCTGCCATGAGGGCACAAGCTCTGCTGCCCAGGAGGGTCCCGTAGTGCAGGGGTTTGCAGATGGACACGTAGCGGTCATAGCACATGATGGTCAGGAGAGCAATCTCTGCTGACATGAAGAAAAGAAGAAAGAAAACCTGTGCAGCACATCCTGAGTAGGAGATGCTCCTGGTGTCCCGGAGGGAATTGTGCATGGCTTTGGGCACAGTGGTGCAGATGCAGCCCAGGTCAGTGAGGGCCAGGTTGAGCAGGAAGAAGAACATGGGGGTGTGCAGGTGGTGGCCGCAGGCTACGGCGCTGATGATGAGGCCGTTGCCCAGGAGGGCAGCCAGGGAGATGCCCAGGAAGAGGCAGAAGTGCAGGAGCTGCAGCTGCCGCGTGTCTGCCAAAGGCAGCAGGAGGAAGTGGCTGATGGAGCTGCTGTTGGACATTTGCTGTGGCTGGATACGGAGATCGGAAAAAAATAGTAACCACAGAATATTTCGGTTTGGAGAGGATTTTAAATATCTCAGTACAGCTTGGGGCACTTTCCCCCCACTGCCTGCCCAGGTCTCTGCTGCCTGGAGCTGTCCCTGCCAGCAGCTGGTTCCCTGTGCCCAGGGCTGGGCCCTGCCAGTGCTGCCAGAGCCCAGCCCAGCCCAGCCCTGGGGGCTCAGCTCTGCCCTGCAGACCCCTCCCAGCCCAGGGCACTGCCCAGGGCCAACTCTGCCTCTGCAGGCTCTGATGTCAACATCACAGCAACCCTGAGGAGACAGGAAAAGTGACACTGATGCTGCCTGTAAGGGACCCTGCGCTGATTTCTTTCACTGCCTCGTTTGGTAAGTGCTGAGAGAATTTTTTTTTTTTCTCAACCTCAACTGAGAGATTAATATCAGTGTGCAATTTCACATCTAGGCAACCCAGAGCAGTAGATAATAAAATCGGGATTTTTCCTTTTATGCAGCCCCTGAATTGCTGTGCTCCCTGTATAAATTACTTGGATATATTCTGGAGTTAAATGTCATGCTGGGAGCAACCATGAACAATGCAGCATCCTCACCACACAAGGAGAAAACTTGCAAGCCATATGAGCTCTTTCCTTCCACCCAGACCTTGTCCCCCAGTGCTGTGAGCAGCTCCCAGGGCTGGCTGAGAGCTCTCCATGGCAGGCAGCAGAGTCCCTGCCCCAGCACAGCCCCCTGGGCTGCAGGACCCTGCTCTGCAGGACAGACCTGGGCACCCCTGGCTGCTCTGCACAAGAGAGAATCAGAGAATGTACTCACAGAGTCTGTAGGCATTGGGATGTTCCAGCTTTAGGAGATCGCTCCAGGAGCTACAGTTGCCTTGTCCTGCAGCCAGAGGCTTCCTGTGTCAAGGGCTGGGAGTGATTCTGCCCCAGTCACTTCTGAGCATCTTCCTAGCCCTGACTGATTGAAGTTCTCTGTGCCTCTGTGCTGTGCCTGGGGTGGCTGCAGGCAGTGCCCCAGCCCTGCTGGGCTGTGAGAAGGGCTGCTTAGCAAGAGAAATGTGTTTCTCCTCTGGGTTTCCAGCATCTCCTTCTATGCCAGGAGCCCAGCCCAGTTTACAGCACAGACACAGCTCAAAGAATTTAATGACCCTCTTGGGGGATTGTTCTGAGGCCCTGAACATCAGTCCCTGTGAGGGAGGTGAAGAAACCTCTCAAGAACTCCAAGTTAGAATCAAACTCTAAAGTTTCTTAAAGTTTTAATGGGTCCCACTTAGGGACTGAGAAAGTGTTCCCAGATTCCAGTTAGGGCAGGAAATTGGAGGCAGAGATGACAGATGGGGACAAAGAGAAGCCAAGTCTTGGTGCCCTGGGGCACAGCAGGGTCTGTGCCACCAAGGGCTGTGAGGAGACACCTTGTCCTGAGCCACTGGGGCCTCCTGGCACAGCCCCAGCAAGGCTGGGCACTGTAACCCCTTGTCCTGCCCTCAGCATCCCCCCCCACATCCCAGTGGCCTCAGGGATCTGCTGGGACCAGTCCCTGGGGAGCCTTGGTCAGGAATGGCCCTGGGGGCTCCTTCATGCTCCCAGGGACCGCAGGTTTTTCAGAGGACTTTGGGTTTTACTTTTGCCTTGGAGTCTCTGAGAGCTTTGTGCAATCATGGCCTCCAATTACCTGCTTTAATTAGTCTCTTGAGAGCTTTTGTCAGTAACAACACTCAGTGTGGCTCATTAACACTTCAAGGTACTTCAATTTTTTAAGGTACTTTCCTTTTTCCTTTTGTCTCTGACACTCTGAGAGGTTTTGGGGCAATCATGGCCTCCAGTTCTCTCCTCCAACGAGTCCATGAAGAACCTGCGTTAGGGATGGACTTCAGTGGGACCCATTAATGCTTTGAGACACTTTGGGTTTTTCTTCTGACTTTGATTCCTGGAATGGGTTTTGCAAACTCCACTCAGGTCCTGAGGTTCTAGGGCTCAGCACCAAATGTACTTTTGGGCTCATTTGGATCCGGCAAGTTCTGAAAAACCATGGCTCTGCCTTGATTTCCCTCAGTTCATCAGGAAGGTTTGCTGCTTCAGTTTTGGAGAAATATTTCAAAGAAATATATATTCCTGTTTTAAATGATGTCTTTCATAACTGTTTCTCTTTAGAGCAGAGTTGATTGCAGCATTCACTGATTGAAATTGATCCAGGTTCTCTCCTCAGGAGGTCTGGCCTGCTCAGAGAAGCTGTGCCTTGAAGTCTGACCCATTGTGGACAACCTTGCTTCACATTCCCCCATCCCCATCCTGTCTGTCCTCCCTCACTTGGGACCTGCTTTGCTTGGAGAACTGTCTGCACTCAGGAAAAGATATGGTTTTCCTTTTATTTATTTTTTTTTTTTTAAGGAATCTAAAATTCCTGGATTTTATAATTGAAAACACACACCTTCCATTAGTGTCGCACCCCAAGTTGCCACCACGGAGGTTCCCATTCCCAAAGGCAGACCCCTGCAAAGAATATTTGAGACCTTTGGACTCCTTTGTTCCCTGAGGCCTTGCAGTGTCAAAAAGGCCCCATGGTTCTGTGAGGTTCTTTATTGTCACAATGGATGTTTGGTTCCATGGGGCCCCACAGTGTCACTGTGGTCTCCTTTTCCCTGTGGCAGCCAGCAGCAAGACCCACTGGCAGGGACAAATGCCTGGGAAGAAGGAGGATGGGGACATTTGGAGGGATGGTTTCTGATTTCCCAGGTCACAGTGACGTGGGATGGGCCCTGCTTTCCTGGTGTCACGGTGTGACTTGAGTTTGCCAACTTTAACATATTTAATTTCTTTTAGAGACGGGACCCAGGAGTAGAGACAGGGCAGGCTTACAACTTAGAAAGGTACAAAAAGAAATTTATTAATAACACAAAAAATAAAATATTCAGAATAAAACCCCTAGATTGTTTCCTCCTCCCCTTCATTCAGCATTTCTTACCAACAAACGTACAGAGAGCACTTCAGTCAGTGATACATTTAAATAATCAGTTCAGTTTACTTAAGAGAGAAAAGTCTCTTTTTGGTTATGGCTTAGGGGGCGTCTTTTACCTTTACAATCCACATCCGCCCGGGAAAAATATTGCAGATTATGACTCTCCTCTCATTCTGTCACAGTCCTTCCAGAGCTGTGCAATGGGTTATGTTACACACATGGGGTAGTACTTTTAAAGGCAGGCTGCTGAAAAACAAGATTCTCTTCATCTTCTTCACTATCAAATGTCTTTGTCTCTATTCCAGTCCTAAGACAGAGAGAGAGCTCCATTTTTCCAAGGCATAAAAAGTCATCTCCTTCTCTATTAAATGTCTCTGTTCACATTTCAGTCCCAGAACAGAGAGCTATATTTCTTCAACGCAAAAATAAGGTTTTCTTCTCAAGCATCCAAACCTCCCCAAGTATATTTCACAGTTTAAAGGAATTTTACTAAAGTCACCATCCCCTTAGCCCACAAAAAGGTTTTCAGCTACTTATCAGTTCGCATCTTTTCAATCTCTTCCCACCAGGAACTTTATCTTCATTGCGCTGACTTCTGAAGTCTCCAGGCTTTATTCCTTCCCATTCAGGAGAGCTTAGGAAAAATCGAGGATCTTATCCAGGCATGAAGAAGTTACAATTGTATCCAGATCATGAAGAAACAGCATGGGCAGCTGGAGGCCTCTTCTCTCAGAAGGAGGAGGGGAGGGTGGAAGGGAGAGCCTTTGCTGGCTCCCCGATCCCCCCTGCTCGGCCATGCCACGTGGAGAGGGGAGCTCTGGGCATGCAGGGCCATGCGGTCAGGGAGGGGGGGGCCGGACCATGCGGCCGGGCTGGGCTCCCCGCAGAGCCGGGGCCGGGGTCCCAAGCCGGGCCCCCAGCAGAGCCGGGGTGACGAGCTGGGCCCCCCGCAAAGCCGGGGCACCGGGCCGGACTCCAGGCCGAACCCAGAGCCGGGCCGCAGCCCCCGGCCTGGGGACCACCACCCCCGGAGACCGGAAGCCAAAAGAGGGCAAGCAAACCTGATCCGCTGTGATTTGTGAAAGCGAAATAACTTTTCATTGGTTTCCCGAGCTGTCCATCACCAAATCAGCTCTCTGATTGGTGGCAGCAGCCCACAAGGGAAGCTCCCAGAGACAGGAGAGCCCCTTCCACTTCCCAGCTTCAGGGGAGCCTGCTCGGAGGTGAATCCACCCCTCCCCCCAAGCACGTGAAACCAACACACCTGGACATGGCTGAACACTGGCCTGCCCATGGAGGGGGGAAGAGACACGTCCATGGAACTACAACAGCAGAGAGGTCAGGCCGAAGGCTGGGTTTAAAAGACTGTCACCAGCAGAGAAAGCATCAATGTGAGAGGAAAGATGTGTGTTAGTGTCATTACAAATCATTTGATGGGTGAAGGGATGGGTGTTATTTTCTTTGAAATAGGTCATAACGTTTCTACTGACTTTGGGCAGCAGGTTTCTTATGGGGCTCAGGCAGCTTGGCTCCTGAAGCAGACAAGGGTCTGCTCAAGGCTGAACTTCTGAATTTCAGGGGGAATGCCAGGTTCAAGAGGGATATGGGGCAGGATGTTCAGGAAGGCTGTACCTTCCTAGTGACTCGGCCAATGGTGAAAGAAAAAAGGGCAACGTGTGGCCAGGAGTTCCGGATAAAAGGAAGCTGCCCCTCTGAAACCTCGACAGAGAAAACCCTGTGGCTCTTTTCCCCATGAACTCTCTCCCTTTATTCAAATAAAGTTGAAGGTGTGCTCTCTTTCCTTATTGGACACAAACCTAAGGCGTTTGTGGAGTTTCCTGATAGTGACAATATGGAATCTCATGGAACCAAGTGCCCACAGTTTCACAGCACAGCCTCATAGAGCGCTGGAGACCATTGTGTCAAAATGGGAACACATGGAACAACGGCTCCACTGTGACACTGCAGGGCCTCATGGCATGCAAGAGATCATCCAGATGGAATGGAAACTCATGGAACCAAGTGCCCACTGTTTTACAGTGGAGACTCAGGGAATGCTGGAGACCATTGTGCTGCAATGGAAACTCATGGCACAAAAGCTCCACTGCTACCCAGCAGGGCCTCGTGGAATCCAAGAGACCATTGTGATGCACTGGAAATGCATGGAATCAAGGCTCCATATTGACAATGCTGGGCCAGATGGAACCAAGCAGAATAGTGTGATGCAATGGAACCTCAAGGAACCAAGGGTCAATTGTCAACATATCAAGCTCTCATAAAACTAAGAAGAACCTTGTGGCACAATGGATTCTCATGGAACCAAGGCCCCATTGTGACAAAGCGCAGCCTGATGGAGACCCGGTGCCACTGGGACATTTTCAATCTTGGAGGGAGCAAGTGGCCATTGTGACACAGCACAGCCTCGTGAACCACAGGAGAGACAGTGACACCATGGAATCTTGGGGAACCAAGTGTTAATTATAAACACAGCATGGACTCATGGAACCCAGGAGACAATTGTGACACCGTGAAATCACATGGAAGCAAAGGTCCACTATTTCATGTTGCAACCTCAACAGAGCGCTGGAGACCATTGTGACACAATGGAAAAATGTGGAACAAAGGTTTCCTAGGGACACAGCAAGGCCTCATGGAATACAAGAGACCATTGTGATGAAATGGAAACTCATGGAATCAAGTGCCCAGCGGTTCGTGGTGTGACTGTACAGAACCCAGGAGACCATTGCGATGCAATGGAATCTCAAGGAAACAGGGGGTTAATTGTCAACCTATTTTTGATAAGTAAAACTTTACAAAAGGGAGATACAGTAGGACCCACAGATGATCTGTGGGTTAGAGAGGGTTAATGAATAAGGTTTGCTCTGATAAGTATTCCCTGACCAAGGCTGTTGGCCTGGAGACCAAGAAGAGAAGAAGGAGAAGAAGACAATAAGCAAGAAGGAGCTGTGGAAACTTTTTTTAGAAAAGTCTTGGGAAAAAGAGAGGCGTAGATGGGTTTTACACCAATGAAAGTTATGTTAATCTATTGTGGCAAATTTCCTCTCTCTGTATTTAGAATGAGAGCATCTTTAACAGTTTTCTTGAAACATTGAACCAAACATGAAACATAGCTAGCACAATAACAATAAAAATCCACACAATTCCCTTGACCAAGGAAGAAGCCCATCCCGCCAGTCCACATTGGCTAAAGAGCTTGTTGACCCAGTCTGGGGTGGTTTCAGTCTTCAAGTCTTTCATGAGGGTTTTCAGCATCTGGAGGTTTTCATGGATGGATGTGGAGGAGGAAGAAAGGTTGAAGCAGCACATTCCTTCAGTGTCTTCACAGCCGTGTCTGTGAGAGAGCAGCAGGAAATCAATTGCTGCCTGATTTTGCAGGGCTGCATGTCTTATGGTTTCTTCATCCTTTAAAAGATCACTCAGAGCAGCAGATGTAGAGTTGGCCTGCTTACTAAGCCAGCACCCTAAATGGTCAATTTCACCAAGGGCTTTTGCTGCTGCTACCCATGGATAAAACAGGGAGGCAGCAATTCTTTTGGATTTGTTCCAAATGTATACTCTGGGGTCACAATTTTCATCAAATTCAATGTAAGATCTTTTTGCACGTTTTGATTTGCTTTCTTTATTCCAATTATGTAACAGGGTAATGTTGGGGGTGAGGGTAGAAAGCTTACCAAGGCTACAAGACCCCCCCTGGAGACGAGAGGGGATTCCAGCCCAAACTCGATCACCACAGATGAGAAACATTCCCCTGGGCAGTTTCTCGGGATGAAGAGAGGACTCAGAAATTATGGGAGTGGTGTAATTATACCAATCTGGATAGTTGTATGCTTTATTGATGGGTGATATGTCTTTCCTGTATGTGTTTTTATGCAAATCCAATTCATGTATGTTTTGCCTTGGGCGTTTAAAGTAAAATTTGACACAGTATGTTGCTTTGGAGGACCCCAGCAAATTTAATTCTTGGGGTTCCTCAAGGGCATTTGGCAACATTTTTGTCCAATCATCCCAAGTGCCCACGGGGTTGGGCCTCTTACCTGTGGTGTGAAGGAGTTCTGAGTTCTGAACGGGCCATTCATCTGCTGCAAATGGAATTCCCACTAAACATGTGGAAAGTGGATTGTCAAGGCTAGCCAGGGATAAACACAGGTTATCTTGTTTTAATGTCTTTGCTAAGGTCACCCAAACATTGTGGTTGGGTTGTGGGCTTATCCAGCCGAAGGCATGTGGTATGGTGAAGGACATCCAGGCAGCAGTGAGAACAGCACCGACGGAGATAATTTTCATCTTTGGACAAGGATGAGGCTTCTGATAGGGAATACAAGCAAGATTTGTTATCTTGGGGAGAGCAGGGATAAGGTTTTGTCCTTTCCTTTTCCCCCCCTTTTTAACACTAAAACAAAAAAAAGAAATTGGGTATAAGGTTAGGGGTTTTAACAAAGGTAATAAGAAGGGACGGGAAAAGGAGTTTTCTTAGCAAAGGTTAATAACTTTTAAACTAAAACCTACTTTATAAACAAATTAAATTCAGCTTAAGGCTTGACTGAGGCAGCTAAAGGCTGCTTGGTTTTCTGTTTCGTCTGCTGTCTAGTGACAGGACGAACTTTTCTTTAGTATGTGGGTGCTGTGCAATGCCTGCATCTCCGTGCAGAGCTGCTTTGGTTTAGAGGGGGTTTTGTGTTGGACTCAGGAGGATTTTTGCTGGTGCCTGAAGGGGTGTGTTTTGCAGTGCCCAGATATGGTTTAATGTTTTTTCCTGGGTACCATCTCAGACCAGATGGCAGAGATACACAAGCGCATCCCCTTCCCCAGGTGATCAATTGAAAGGGCCCAGAAATTTGGTCTGTTTCTGGGTCTTTCACCAGCATTGGTGGTTTCTCAGTGAGCTTGGCTTGGATGGAGTTTGAGAAGTGACAAAGAATTGGGGGATCAGGTTCTGATGCTGTACAATTCACGAAATTGGTGACATTGAGAGCTTTGCAGAGTCTTTCAACTGGAGATAAAATTTTTGTGCCTCTTTGTTGCTGATTGAGAACTCTCTTGAGGGTTTGATGAGTTCTTACTGCAATGGATTGTCCTGTGGTGTTTGCAGCAATGCCAGTGATGTGTTCAATTCCCCATTCACTGAGAAACTTTTTTAAATCCCGAGATTTGTAAGCAGGTCCATTGTCAGTTTTGATTTTTTGTGGAACTCCTAGAGTGGCAAAAGCCAAGATAAATTGCTTGATAGTGTGAGTGGCTTTTTCTCCTGTGTGGACTGATGCAAAAACTGCTCCAGAAAACGTGTCAACTGACACGTGCATGTATTTGGACTTCCCAAAAGATGGGAAGTGGGTCACGTCAGTCTGCCACAGCTGGCAGCTCTTCAGGCCTCTGGGATTGACTCCTGTACCCATAGAGGGTATGTGGTAAGTTTGACAGCTTGGGCACGTTGCTACGATGGCTTTTGCTTGATCTTTTGAAAGTTTAAACTTTCGCATGAGAGTGGGCACATTTTGATGAAAAAATGCATGTGACAGCTTTGCCTGAGCAAAGATGTCAGGGACATTTGCAGTTTCTATAGACATGGCCAGAGCATCTGCTCTTCTGTTTCCTTCTGTAATAAAACCTGGGAGATCAGTGTGTGACCTTACATGAACAATGTGGTAGGGCTGCTTTCTATGAGAAATTAAATGTGTCAATGTAGAAATTAATTGGTGTAACTTTGGGTTGGGAATATCTTTTAAAAAGGCGTGTTCTGCCCTCATAGCTATACTGGCTACATAAGCTGAGTCTGTGACCAAATTAAAGGGTTCATCTTTGAATTTTTCAAAGGCTCTAACAACAGCTGCTAGCTCTGCAATTTGTGGAGATACCTCCACTATCTGAATATCTGATTCCCAATTTTGGGTTTTGGGGTTTTTCCAAGTCATGACCGACTTGTGAGAGGAGCCTGAGCCATCAGTGAAGACAGTTACAGCTTTGAGGGGAGTCCTGCTTTGGACTAATTTTGGAACTAAATGAAAAACTGCATCTTTATTGAAAAGTTTGTGCTTTGGTAATAGAATTGAAATTTGGCCAGTATAGCTATCTAGAGCAATTTGGAGACTTTCATTGGTCTGGAGGAAATACTCCAGATTTCCAGTGGTCAGTGGCAAGTAGATGCATTTGAATTAACACCCTGCAAGGGAGCAGAGGTGAGTTCTGGCTTTTCTTACGAGATGTGCCATAATTTCTTGAAATGTGGTGATTGTTTTTGTGGGTTGATTGCTTGTGAAGACCCATTCAAGGATCAGCAAAGGGTCAGAGAGTTGAGAGTCCCATTGGAAAATCAGTCCATGAAAGTCAGGGGCCTTTCCCAGGATGACAAACTGGAAAGGTAAATCAGGTTCAAACCGATGAGCTTGGCGTGAGGAGAGGGCTTCTTGGACCTTGATGACGGCGTGTTGAGCTTCCAGTGTGATGGTGCATGGGGAGTCAAGGTTTTCTTTGCCACGGAGAAGGTTGAACAGCGGAGCAAGTTTTTTTGTTGTGATTCCCAGGAGGGGGCGTATCCAGTTGATGGATCGCACATGCTATGTAAGTCTCTTAGGGTTTGTTGTTTGTGTTTGATGGAAAGCTGCTGGGGTACGATGGTTCTTTCCTGAAATTGCAGTCCAAGGTAGTTCCACGGGCTGGTGTACTGTACTTTGTCGTCACAGATTTCAAATCCTGCTTTTTCGATGGTTTCAATGGTTGCTTTCACAGCTTTGTCCAAGTAAGTCTTTTCTGAGGCACAAACTAAAATGTCGTCCATGTAGTGGTAAATGATTGCATCTGGGAATGAGCTCTGAACAGGGGAGAGAACATGAGCCACATACCATTGGCATATGGTGGGAGAGTTTTTGAGTCCTTTGGGAAGGAAAAGCCAGTGGTACCTTTTGAGGGGAGCCTCTCTGTTTAGAGAGGGAACGGAGAAGTCAAACCATGGGGCATCTTGGGGGTGCAGTGGGATACTGAAGAAACAGTCTTTGATGTCAATGACAGCAAGTGTCCAGTTTCGAGGCAGCATGGATGGAGAAGGCAGACCAGGCTGAAGGGGTCCCATATCTTCCATGATGTCATTGATCTTGTGAAGGTCTTGGAGAAGCCTCCATCTGTTTGTTCCAGGTTTTTGCAGGATGAAAACAGGAGTGTTCCAGGGGCTTGTGGTTTCAGTGATGTGGCCTTTGGCGAGTTGCTCTTTCAACAGGACATGCAATGTGAGCAGTTTGACCTTTGAAAGAGACCATAGCTCAAGTCAAATAACGTTGCCACTTTTCCAGGTGAGCTGGGGGGTCGGTGGGAGCGCGCACTCTCCAGTGGCCCCAGTCAGAAATCCTGGCATTGGATTCGAAGGGAAACTCCCCATTGGGATAGGACATCCCTACCCCACAGGGTGATGGGGGCTCTGACCACGAACGGGCGGACAGTTGTCAACTTGCCTTCAGGGCCTTCGATGACAACGTTTTTTCTGCTTTGCATGGACACCGTGACGCCACCATCCCAGAAATCATGCCAGCTACCGGTTGCAGTTCCCAGTGGGATGGCCATTCTGAGCAAGCGATGATGGTGACATCAGCTCCGGTGTCGATCATTCCTGGTCGGAGGATTCTCTCACCTTTGCAGAGGATGTTGCATTCAATGATGGGTTTCTGGGATCCCATGATTTGCACCCACAGTACAGTAGGGTTGAGAAGGATCTGTTCGTTGTAGTTTTTCGGGAGCAGGAAGGCTTGTGCAATTGGTGTGCCCTGTGAAAGGAAAAAAGGCATGTCTGTGCAGTGAAGCTGAACAAAGATTTCTTGTTCAGATTATACAGTCTGAATTTCTGGCAAAACAAAAATTTGCTTTGGGCTGTGTACAGTGTCACCAAATAGAAAAATGTCCCAAGGGCTGCCTAATGGTCCACGTTTGCCTGTGGGAACACGGTAAAAACTGCTATCTGTGAAGTTGAAAGGCAAGGAATTTACCAATCATTGATGGGCTCCCAATGATGCCTCGGCATGTGTTGGACCATCTCGATACGTTCTGGAATTTGACTGATTTTCATGGGCGGGACAGTGTGGGAGATGGCCTTTGATTTGTTGTCATGGAGCAGTGCCATTCCCACGCTGCACTGGCAGTTTTTTTTGATTCTGTGGGTACTTTTGATTTTTTTGGGGTCTAGGATGATTGCTGGGATGGTATTGAATTTGTGGCTTTTCTGGGCAATTTTTACAATATGTCCAGGTTCCCTATAGTAGAAGCATCGGGCATTCTCTTTGAAGGTCACTGCTGCAAAGGCTCCTGTGACTCCTTCATCAATTACTTTGGCCACTGCCAGGGCTACTGTGTTCTCAGTGGACATGTGATGTGTGCAGGTTTCCACCATCTATTCAATGGTGGGTTCTACGTCGAGAGGCAAGGACCTTAGGATAGTTTTACATTGTTCATTTGCATTGCTCATAGCAAGTTTGCATAATAGTTCTTTTCATGCCTCTGCACTCTCTATTTGTTTTTCCAGAGCATCTTTCAGTCTAACTACAAATTTGATACAGCTTTCATTTATTTTTTGTTTAATATTGGAAAAATGCATGGTAGGTGTGGAATCATCAGGTGTGAGAAGCAGGGATGTTTTTGGTGCATTTGCTATGTCTTGCAATGTGTCTTTGGGCAAAGTGTTTGCCTGGTTTCAAGGCTTTGATAAATCACCTTCTCCAGCTAATTGTTCTACTGTGAAATTTGGGCCATTTGCATCTCTTGCGTAATTATCAGATAACGTTTTCAAACTTTTCCTCCAATGTCTTTCAAATAACATATATTCAGCAGGCGTCAGAAGACATTGTGCTAAATGTCTTTGCATCATGTGGTACCAAAATATATGCAGAAATAATTGCCTCTAAAATTTTTTAAAAATTTTTTGTGTTTCTCCCATGTTCCCTTGCTATTTTGGATAATTCAGTCAATTGTTTTGCATAAAATGCTTCTCATTGAGCAGTATTTGTGGCACCTCCTCTGCAGCCTCTTTTATATGTTACAGGAAAGGCAGAAATTTTTTGAGCTATTTGCCAATCTCCATTTTGCTTGTCTAATAGCTTGACATTGTTCCATGGGTCTTGTTCATTTTCTGAGTCATAAGAATCTGTGTCATCTGAAGTGGTAGAATATCTATGTTGCCTGCGGTGTTTTTTAGAATGAGAAGGGAGGGTGTTGTTGAAATCCGTGGAGGCAGGCAGGGAAGCACACAACTGGGAGGTGGGGGCGAGGGGTGGGGGGTGCTGAGGGTTGGGGATGGCTTGGCTGGGTGCATGACACGGTTTCGCCACACGGGGGCAGTGGTGCATTAGGAATGGAGGCATGAGGAGGGGCAGGGGAGCAGACGATGGGGTGTGGGTGGGTTGCGTGGGGTGAGGACTGTCGAAATGCTGGAGGAATGTCATTTCCCTGGTGACCATGGGGAGTGAGGGATTACAAGGGGCCCACGCGGGGATGGGGAACGGGGGATGGGGTTGGTTGTGCACTGCGGGTAAAGGTAAAGTGGAGGGGAAATAAAGCTGGGTGCTCGACAGAGGCAACGTGGAGGGAAAAGGGTGGGGTGAGGGAAAAGGGTAGGGGGTAGGGAAAAGGGTAGGGGGGAGGGAAAGCCACATTGAACGTGGGAAGCAGAGCCGGAGGGTTAGAGGGAGTCAGCGCTGACGGTGGGGAACAGTATTGATTGCACAGGAATGGGTGCCCGTGGACATGAGGGGATGTCGTGCTATTGCAGTGTCAGCTGGTGCTTCGGGGCAGGGGGGCGGGGATGAGGAAAGGAACGCGTGTGGCTGGCCAGGGGGCACACGGCGGTGCCGAGGGAGTGACTTGCGATGCAAAGGCTGGCGTCTTGAAACTCGGGTATGGGGTGACGGAGCGAGGACGCGGGGCTGGGCAGGGTTGAGCCGCGGCGGTGCGGGCAGCGGCGGCCGCAGGGAAGGGAGCAGCGGCACGGGGGGCAAAAAGGCTGTGTTTGTGTGAAACAGCGCAGCGCGGTCCACGTGCTGGTGATGGATAAGGGGGAGCTCTCGGACACTTCCCGCTGCTTTGTGGCCAGGCTGGGGGTCGCAGCCTTTGGGCTGTGCAGGTGGGGTGCGTGGCTGTGTGGAGGGGGGAGGTGCCGTGCTGCTGGTGGCGCTGAGGGGGTCTGCGCCAGCTCTGGGCCACAGCTCCACGGTGGGTGAAAGGGACGCAGAGGGCACTAGTGGATTTGGCGGTTCTGGTACAGGAAAGGCGGCAAGGGAGGCTCGTGCAACGCGGCGGAAGAGGGGTCCGCAGGGGGAGCGCGCGTCTCGTGCAATGGCGGTGCCGGGCATGTGGAGGGGGCGGCTCAGCCGGGCTGGGGACTCGACTGTGGCGGCGGTTTGGGCTGATGAGGGTGGAGGGAAGGGGGAAACAAAGGGCTGGGTTTATGAAGTGGGGGAGGCTTCGGGGAAGGGCATGTTTGGTTGGGCTGAGGAGGGGAATGGGCTAAAGTCTACGCGAGAATTTGGGGAAAAGGGGAAACTGTGGCGGTGGGCTCTTATAATTTCTTGAAATAAAGGAATGAAATGCGCGGCTTTAAAATCTTCTTGCGTTTCTAGGGAATAAATGTGGGTGCCCACACCAGGCCAAAAATCTCCCAATGCCACAGATTGAGAATTAGTATCAGGGAAATTAATAAAAACCCATTTAACAAAGGATTTTAAGGTAGACTTAGAAAGAAATTTTTTAGAAAACTTAAAATTGTTAGTAGACAAAAGTGTTAGTATTTGGGAGTAAAAGCATTTTTCTGTGGGGGTTAGGTCAGGTTTGGTGAGCGGATTCCCCATGGAAACTCTTTGGCGAACCAGCAGAAAAAAGGGAAAAAAAAGAAAAAAAACTAAAATCTGCAATTTGACCCTATGATAGAGAAGCAGGCTAGAAACAGGCTAAGTGCTCACCAATCTCAGCCAAAGGGTCAAACTGCTGGCTGCTTGTTAGCATGGTCCAGTTTCAGATCCGGAGTCTGAGATTGCTGGCCAGCCTTGGTTTTAGCGGCTCTTTATAGAACAAAGAACTGCCAAACCAGGCAATTTGGCGCTTCAAAGGCGGAACAAAGAGATGCGCTCACAGTTGCCTGAGGGTGTTCCCAGGAACAGTTCGGGAAGCCAAATGTAGCTGTTTTGAGGTTGGATTCTTTCCAACCCCGGGATGCTACAAGAGTTCCAATAGCTTCGGGAACTCTCGAGGCAAAGCCACAGCTACACGCTAGTGGAGAATGAAGTCTTGAGACCGTGCTGCAGAGATTCCGAAGATGTTTTATTTCTTTGAAGGGTTCTACTAACAAGAGTCCAATTACATGATATAACAAAGGGCTTTTATAGCTTTCTAAAGGATTGAAATTCTAACCAATAACAACTACAAATTACAAACTAACCAATTACCTTAAAATTCTAAGTAAGAAAAAGACCAATTACCTTACAACTTTGAGAACCAATAGAAATCCTAAAAGATAACAGAAGTTTTGATAAGGAGAAAGGGGCCCTGCTTTGTCTGTTTCTTTGTCGAAGGATCCAGGTCTCAGGGCTCAGTTTGGGGGAAGTAATATCTTCTACACAGATTCACGTTTCTGTTTTGGGGGGGACATAAACCGCTGGAGAAGGACAAAGGGATTGGGGTTGACCCTTTAAAATTGCTGCATGCTGTGTACTGTGTTGACAAGAGGTGAATATTCCCTGTAACACTTGGTGTTCAGGGTTAACCGGTCCCTTGCCACTGCTGGTCATTTGGTATTTTAGAGTAAGATTGCCGTCTTGTGACAAAAGTTATGATTGCAGCAAACTGGTAATTTTGCCCTGTGTTTCCTGTGTTGTTATTGTGGCTGTGTTGTTTGCTGTGCTGTTGTAGTTTGCTGATAGAAGTGGCTGTTGAAGCTCAGCCCAATGTGAAAGAGCCCTGACATCTAGGCAGGCTCTGTCTAGATGGTTTCAGCTTGAGCCAGGAGAGTTTATGAATACAGAGGGGGAGCTAGACTGCCGTAGGGTGAAAGGACAGTGTAAAAGAAGTCTTGCAAGACAAATTAAATTAATTTCTCTCTGCAGTGGTATGTCCTTGACCCTTGGGAATTTATGGGGGGTCGTATTAGTGGACTGTCAGATGTATAGTGTGGTGGTTTGAGCATATTTTAAATCGTGACTAGAAGAATAGCAGGGATCCCCCTCCCACAGTGATTAACACTGGATTCCTGGGGTTTCCTGAATCCAGTGACCTATTGGATAGAAAGAGGAAGGAATATATAGAACTTCAGCAAGAAAGTTGGTAGCTTTGTGTTGTGAACAGCCTGTGCAAGACAATGTGGGCATTCAAGCGAGAAGAGGAACGGCTTGTTTTTGCGGGTGTTATGGGGCATTTTGGGGCTTCTAGAGGTTGGCATCCCACGTGGTTACTGTTACAATGAAGGACTTGTGAAAAATGTTGGTATTGTTCCTCTGACAGATGGCAAGCTCTATGCCCCCAGTGTAAATGGAGTCATCCTAACCAAGCTGATTTTGAACCTAAGATTCTAAAGTTTGTGTGTGGAAAATTACATTTAGTCCCTGCAACTGGGCATGTGTGTGGGAGGAAGATTGGGAAAGAACTGTGAGAGATTGCAAAAGAGATTTGGGTGTAAACAGGATGGACAAGAAGAAGGAGATAGTGGGAACTGGACAAAGTAAAGAGATGCCTAAAGCCAGTCCGCTAGGCTGTTGTCACGGTGTGACTTGAGTTTGCCAACCTTAATATATTTAATTTCTTTTAGAGACGGGACCCAGGAGTAGAGACAAGGCAGGCTTAAAACTTAGAAAGGTACAATAAGAAATTTATTAATAACACAAAAAAAAATTATATTCAGAATAAGACTCCTAGATTGTTTCCTCCTCCCCTTCATTTAGCATTTCTTACCAACAAGCATACAGAGAGCACTTCAGTCAGTGATACATTCAAATAATCAGTTCAGTTTACTTAAGAGAGAAAAGTCCCTTTTTGGTTTTGGCTTAGGGGGCGTCTTCACCTTCATAATCCACATCCGCCCGGGAAAAAATATTGCAGATTATGACTCCTCCCATTCTTTCACAGTCCTTCCAGAGCTGTGCAATGGGTTGTTACACACATGGGGTAGTACTTTTAAAGGCAGGCTGCTGGAAAAACAAGATTTTCTTCATCTTCTTCACTATTAAATGTCTCTGTCTTTATTCCAGTCCCAGGACAGAGAGAGCTCTATTTACCGAGGCACAAAAGTCATCTCTTTCTATTAAATGTCTCTGTTCACATTTCAGTCCCAGAACAGAGAGACCTATTTCTCCAAGGCAAAAATAAGGTTCTTCTTCTCAAGCACCCAAAACCTCCCCAAGTATATTTCACAGTTTAAAGGAATTTTAGTAAAGTCACAATCCCTTAGCCACAAAAAGGTTTTCAGCTACTTATCAGTTCGCATCTTTTCAATCTCTTCCCACCAGGAACTTTATCTTCTTTGCGCTGACTTCTGAAGTCTCCAGGCTTAATTCCTTCCCATTCAGGAGAGCTTAGAAAAATCGAGGCTCTTATCCAGGCATAAAGAAGTCACAATTGTATCCAGATCGTGAAGAAACAGCATGGGCAGCTGGAGGCCTCTTCTCTCAGAACAAGGAGGGGAGGGGAAGGGAGAGCCTTTGCTGGCTCCCCGATTCCCCCTGCTCAGCCATGCCACGTGGAGAGGGGAGCTCCGGGCCACGCGGGGCCATGCGGTCAGGGAGGGGGGGCCGGACCATGCGGCCGGGCCAGGCCCCCGCAGAACCGGGGCCGGGGTCCCTAGCCGGGCCCCCAGCAGAGCCGGGGTGCCGAGCTGGGCCCCCCCGCAGAGCCGGGGCACCGGGACGGACTCCAGAGCCGAGCCGCAGCCCCCCAGGGACCACCACCTCCGGAGACCGGAAGCTGAAAGAGGGCCAGCAAAGCTGATCCGCTGTGATTTGTGAAAGCGAAACAATTTTTCATTGGTTTCCCGAGCTGTCCATCACCAAATCAGCTCTCTGATTGGTGGCAGCAGCTCACAGGGGAAGCTCCCAGAGACGGGAGAGCCCCCTCCCACTTCCCAGCTTCAGGGACACTGCTCTGAGGTGAATCCACCCCTCCCCCAAGCACGTTAAAACCAACACATAGTTTTTAAATTCATTAGTTTTTGAATGGACTGAAAGCTTAGACAAACCCTGCCTTATGCTCAAGTTTCTGGCAGTAGCTCTCTTTCAGGCGACCTGCAACCCAAAATTTTCTTGCTCATAAGTTCTTTAGCATAGCCAATTAGGTCTACTATGAAATGAATTATTTATTGAATGGACTCAAGATTAACAGACAAGAGACTTTAAATGGACTACTTACTGCACAGGATAAACAAAAGAAATACAGGTAGATACAAACACAGTGCACAATAAAGTTACCTATATTACAGCTAGTGAAGAAATAGCAGAGATCAGGAGTCAAAGTAACTTACCACCAAATTGATGAGGGAGTACATATGGAGCTCTTTCACTCAGCTTCCAGAAAAGTAATCACAAAGATGCATCCAGACTTGGGGGGGTAAGCCCTACTCGTTTGCAAGGACTACACAGAAGAGTTCTGCTTTATGAAAGTTCTGTGTGGATTTTTAGTTTGTAAAGTGAAGTGTGTGTCACTAATTCAAGGCTAATCTCCCTTCAGTCTCCTCACAAGGCAAAATTTTCATGTTCAGCTGGGAATTCCACCTCCCTGGAAAGAGAAAGAACTCAGGAAAGGACAGATGTCCAGCCTGAGTTATCCCAGCAATTCCTGAGAGGGGGAAGATGCCCTGAGTTATGGCCCCAGCTGATGGACAGAAGAGATGAGCTCTGCTGGGCCATAGGGGAAGTCCTGCTGCAGGAACCTCATGGAAGCAAGGGTCTGCGTGACCTCCTGGAACCAAGAAGACCATGGTGACACCAATGAACCTCATGGAACTAAGGGTCCATTGTGACAGATCAAGGCCCCGTGGAACCAAAAAGAACATTGTGACACCGTGGGGACCCATGGACCTAAATCTTCATTGTGACACCACAGAACCTCATGGAAGCAAGGGTTTGTGACACAGCCCTAGGGAACCAAGGAGTGCAAAGGTCTCAAACATTCCTTGCAGGGTTCTGCCTTGGGGAAGGGGAACCTTCCTGGTAGCACCTTGGGCTTGGCGCACACCTGAGGAGTGTGTCTGTTTTTGATGGGGAAACAGGAGTTTTGGATTGTCTTCAAAAAAATAAAAGGAAGATAACCACTGTTTTCCTGAATGCAGCCAGATCTCCAAGTAAACCAGGCCCTACAACGAGTGAGGACAGAAAGGATGAGGTTGGGGAAGGTGAAGCAAGGTTATCCACACCGGGTCAGACCCCAAGGCACAGCTTCTCTGAGCAAGCCAGACCTCCTGAGGAGAGACCCTGGATCAATATCAAGCACAGAATGTTGATATCACTTACTATACTAAAGAGAACAGTAATAAAATTCACCCTTGAAAATAGGAATGTGCATTTCTTAGAAGTTCTTTGAATTATTTTTCCATAACTGGAGTTGAAGACCTCCCCGATGAACTGCACCAGACCAGAGGGAAATCAAGGCAGAGCCACGGTTTGTCAGGAGTTGCTTGATCCCAATGAGCCCCATGGTGCATTTGGTGCTGAGCCCTGGAACCTCAGGGCCTGAGGAGATTGCACAAACCTTTCCAGGAGTCCAAGAAAGAAGAAAAACCCAAAGTGTTGGACTGACGTCCATCCACAACACAGGTTCTTCACGGACTCCTTGGAGTTGAGAATTGGAGGCCATGATTGCCAAAAAAAACCTCTCAGAGACTCAGAGAGGAAAGGAAAATCCAAAGTACCTTTAAAACCTTGAGTATCTCAAAGTATTAATGAGCACCACTGAGTGTCAATACAAAGCTCCCAAGGGACACGTTAAAGCAGATAATTGGGGCCATGATTGCATAAACTACTAAAATAGTTGGTGCCAAAAGTGAAACTCAAGTACCTTAAAAAAATTAGTATCTTGAAGTATTAATGAGCCCCACTGAGTATCATTACTGACAAAGCCTCTTAAGGGACTAATTAAAGCAGATAATTGGAGGCCATCACTGCACAAAGCTCTCAGATACAGTGCCAAAAAGTAGAACTTAAATTAACCCTGAGTGACTTGAAGCCATAATGAGACCCACTGAGTATTGTTACCGAGAAAGGCTCTCAAGGGACTAATTAAAGCAGATAATTGGAGGCCATGATTGCACAAAGCTCTCAGAGACTCCAAGGCAAAAGCAAAACCCAAAGTCCTCTGAAAAACCTGCAGTCCCTGGGAGCATGAAGGAGCCCCCAGGGCCATTCCTGACCAAGGTTCCCCAGGGACTGGTCGCAGCAGATCCTGAGGCCACTGGGATGTGGGGGGGATGCTGAGGGCAGGACAAGGGGTGACAGTGGCCCAGCCTTGCTGGGGCTGTGCCAGGAGGTCCCAGTGGCTTAGGACAAGGTGTCTCCTTGGAGCCCTTGGTGGCACAGACCCTGCTGTGCCCCAGGGCACCAAGACTTGGCTTCTCTTTGTCCCCACCCATCATTTCTGCCTCGTTCTCTGCTCTGATTGAGGCCTGGGGACACTTTCTTACTCCTGTTCCTCAGTGGGACCCATTAAAACTTTAGGAAACTTTGGAGTTTGATTTTGACTTGGAGTTCTTGAGAGGTTTCTTCATCTCCCTCTCAGGAACTGATGTTCAGGGCCTCAGCTCAAACCCGAGAGGGTCATTAAAGTCCTTGTGCTGTGTCTGTGCTGCTGAGCTGGGCCAGCTCCTGGCACAGAGGCAGCTCCTGTGCACAGCCCAGCAGAGCTGGGGCACTGCCTGTAGACACCCCGGGCACAGCACAGAGGCACAGAGAGCTTCAATCAGTCAGGGCTGGGAAGATGCTCAGAAGTGGCTAGTGCAGGATCACTCCCAGCTTTTGACAAAGGAAGCCTCTGGCTGCAGGACAAGGCAGCCGCAGCTCCTGGAGTGATCTCCTAAAGCTGGAACATCCCAATGCCTACAGACTCTGTGAGTACATTCTCTGATACTCTCTTGTGTAGAGCAGCCAGGGGTGCCCAGGGCTGTCCTGCTGAGCAGGGTCCTGCAGCCCAGGGTGCTGTGCTGGGGCAGGGACTCTGCTGCCTGCCAGGTACAGCTCTCAGTCAGCCCAGGAGCTGCTCCCAATGCTGGGGGAGAAGCTGTGGCTGCAAGGAGTGACCCTGAGCAGGGCAGGTGCTGCTGCTGAGAGGTGCTGGGTGTGGCAGGGCTGCTCCCAGCTCCAGACCAGCCTGGGCATAGCTCCAGAGGACACTTCCCAGAAGAATGTAAGCCTGGGATTGCTGTAAAGGACAGGAGATTTCCTGAGAATGTTTTCAATATTCTACTTGGAGCAGAGGTGGGAAATTTGGGGTGATGGCTAAAAAGATTTTTGCTTTTTATACACTTTTCATGTATTCGTAGCTCTATAAACTACTATTATATAATAATATAAAAATAGTATATATAATAATAAATATTAATCTATTTTATAAATTTATATAATAGTAAATATATAAGATAATAATTAATAATTATAAAAATACTCTAATACATTAAAATATCTACAATAATAAAGTAATATAATACTATATATTAGTATTATATATTTATAAAATTATAATCCCTAAATAACTCTATTAAACTCTTAATTAACTCTCCTAAAGCACTATTATATACTTACATAATTATAATCCTTAGTAAACTCTAGTACATTTCCTAACTTTTCTCTTAGATTTTAGAACAATAAGCTGACCTTCTAAATACATTCCTGAAATATTGTATGGTCTTATTATCAGGAAGATGACCTACAAGAAGAACATTTTTTTTTAAACAAGAATGTAAGCAAACATAAAAAAACTGGGGCAAAGAAGCCTTTGTACCTACTCCAATATGTTCACGCAGGGGTGTGTAATAGGGGAAATCAAATCTCCTATTGGATGTTCCTGTTAAATATCCTTATTAATCAAGCTTAATAAATTGTTGGAATCGGGGGCCTGGTGTGCCCCATCCCCACTGGGACACTTGGAAGTTTCCAATTAAGGTCTGTTTTTTACTTTACTGCTCTAACACTACTTCAAGGATTTGTTTCTCTCTTGATTATAGACAACAGGGGGATGAGAGAAGCAGAACAGGAATTGTAATCACAGAATCATTCTGATTTGAAAGGGACACACAGGATCACCAAAGTAATGTTTGAACATTTACAGAGACTCCAGATCTGTAACTTTGGGTAGTCAGTCTCTCTTCTAGAGCCTCCCAAAGGTCCTTCAGCCACTCCTCAGCCCTGGGCAGCACCAGCATCCCCTTTGCAGGGCCCAGTAGGGCTCTCCTGAGCTGCCCTTGCCACCGCACCTGCAGAAGACCCTGACCCCTGCCCCAGGCAGATTTCTGTAGGGACAGGTGAGGGCACAGAGGGTGGGATGGGCTCTGTGAGCCTGGCAGGGACAGGACAGCTCTCAGGAGGGAAATGTCCAGGCCCAGTGAGATGCTCAGGGAAGGAGAGGGGGCTGAAGAGAGCAATGCTGGGGGCAGGAGGGCACTGTTGGTGTGTGGGAGGTGCCATGCACAGCTGGGTACAGGAATACTGCCCTGAGTGCCCGGCTGTCTCTGCCCTGCCCTCTCAGGCACAACCAACATCACAACATCTTCTCTTGTTTCTGCACTCCTCTGGTACTGTCATTGTTATCTGGTGCTCTCAGGGAGGCTCTGGGATTGCAGCAGCTGAGTCAGGCACTGCCCTTGGGATTCCTGCTAGACAGGGGTGTCCATGGGAATGGGGCATCCAAGCTTCCCTGTGACCTGTGGGGCTGTGGGCAAAGCAGTCCATGGGAAAGGGGAATGAGCTGAGCCCCCTCACTGAGATCCCATCATGGGCACACCCGGGGCTCTCCTTGCTGTGTCCTTCCAAGCTCTGAGCTGCCCTCCTGGGTGCAAATCTGTGCCAGAGCTTCTCAGAGTTCCCTGAGTGTCCCACGGGGAAGTGAGGTGATGCCACAGCTGAGGAAATGCTGTTGGGTTTGTCAAGGGAACTGTGAGTGTCCTTGATAGAAGGCGGTGCTGAGTCCTTGCTCAGAGACCTTTAGAGAGTGTGAGACATTCAGGGATGCCTCTGCTCTGGGCAGAGTCTGGTTTATCCCAGGGTAGCATGGGAGTTTGACTGTTCTCTGATTCCAGACAAAGGTGCAAATCCAGGGCAGTTGGGTGCAAGCCCATCCAGCTCATCATTTTGCCCTGAGCCACAGGGAATCTTTTGCCTCGCACATCCCTCAGTGGCAAACTCTGAGTGCAGCAGAAATGCTGGGGATTTCTGTCCTTGGAGAACCACAAATGAAGTGTGGGTAGGAAAACTAATCTTAAAACTAACTCCTGCGATCCTTTAGATTTGGGAGTGCAGAAGCTAACAAGCCTTTCTGCATTAGGAGTGATTCCACTGACAAATCCAGCCTTGTTCCTGGGTCACACAGCCACAAACCCAGGGCTACAGTGCAGGGATGGCTCCATGAGAGCCCCCATGCACAGAGTTCTGGTTTTTCCTGGAACACTCAGAGAGCACAACTGGAGCTCCATCAGGGAGATGGGTGAAGGCTTTCCCAGAGCAGGAACAAGGGTGGGTGAGTGACAGCAGGACAGTCTAATGGGAATGGCCCATGTTTGGCTCAAAACAGCCTCTGTTGACTTGTCCTTTATCCATGAACAGGTCCCCATGGCCAGTGACAGCAAATGTCCAACAGCAGCTCCATCAGCCACTTCCTCCTGCTGCCATTGGCAGACACGCGGCAGCTGCAGCTCCTGCACTTCTGCCTCTTCCTGGGCATCTCCCTGGCTGCCCTCCTGGGCAACGGCCTCATCATCAGCGCCGTAGCCTGCGGCCACCACCTGCACACCCCCATGTTCTTCTTCCTGCTCAACCTGGCCCTCACTGACCTGGGCTGCATCTGCACCACTGTGCCCAAAGCCATGCACAATTCCCTCTGGGACACCAGGAACATCTCCTATGAGGATGTGCTGCTCAGCTATTCCTATATATATTCTTCATTGGAACAGAGTTTTATATCCTGACCATCATGTGCTATGACCGCTACGTGTCCATCTGCAAACCCCTGCACTACGGGACCCTCCTGGGCAGCAGAGCTTGTGCCCACATGGCAGCAGCTGCCTGGGCCAGTGCCTTTCTCAATGCTCTGCTGCACACAGCCAATACATTTTCTCTGCCCCAGTGCAAGGGCAATGCCCTGGGACAGTTCTTCTGTGAAATTCCACAGATCCTCAAGCTCTCCTGCTCATACTCCAGCCTCAGGGAACTTGGACTTCTTGCTATTACTATCTGTTTAGATTTTGGTTGTTTTGTATTCATTGTTTTCACCTATGTGCAGATCTTCAGAGCTGTGCTGAGGATCCCCTCTGAGCAGGGACAGCACCTGCCTCCCTCACCTGGCTGTGGTCTCACTGTTTATCACCACTGGCACATTTTCCTACCTGAAGCCCCCCTCCATCTCCTCCCCATCCCTGGATCTGGCCCTGTCAGTTCTATACTCGGTGGTGCCTCCGGCCCTGAACCCCCTCATCTACAGCCTGAGGAACCAGGAGCTCAAGACTGCAGTGTGGAGACTGATGATGGGATTGTTTAAGAAACAGTAAACTGCTTGCTAGTTTCTGCATGTGACTTGCAATAAAACTCATCTTTGATAGCATTTGTTTGGTTTGGTGGTTGAATTGTTCTTTAATTTCCTTTGTTTCACTATTTCAATATATTCCACAAATAAATTACATTCATTGCACCCTTTCTCTTTTTGTTTCTCCCCATTCTTGCAGTAGCCACAGACTGTGTCAAAGAGGGGCTGTGCCCTTTGTGGCTTTAAACAAACTGAAGGGTCTCTCTCCCAGCAAAGTTTTCTCCAGAGATGGCCCTTTTGTTCCCTTCTCTGGAGCTGCAGCAGCAATGTCTGTGTGCAGAGCTGGGGCAGATCAGTGCTGGCACAGCAGCTGTGTCCAGCAGCAGCAGCAGCACTTGGTGTTGCCAGTGCTGCTCCCGTGCCACTGCCCCGCTGCCCTCCTGCCCCTCGTGTTGCTGCAGGGCCTGAGTGCTCTCGGGGCCGGGCACAGCCCTGGGGGTGGCAGTGCCGGGGCTGCAGCAGGGACAGGCCATGGGCACTGCTGGGGCAGCGCTGACGCCTCAGGCCAGGGCCTGGGGGCTCCAGGCTCCTTGGCCAGGCTCTCTCCAGAGCACTTGGCCAGGCCAATGCTGAGCAGAGAAAACCCCCATGAACAGCCCCAGGCTGGCCGTGGGCAGGCTGGGGGCAAACAGCATGGCTGGTGCTCTGCAAGGGCCCTGCAAGGGGGAGACCCTGGCAAGGAGCAGCAGAGCAGGGGCTGATCCATCCCACTGCGCTGGACAGCCCAGGGCAGCGTCCCAGAGTGTCCTCATGCACCTGCCAACAACATCCCCCCTCTGCAGCCCTGGCCTCTCCCCCAGCTCACACAGGTGCCGCATCCTTGCAGGCACAGACACGGCAGCACTGGCTCAGGAGCCCCTGTTTGCACTGCACAGAGCAGGCGTCAGCACCCCCATGGTGCTGCTGTGGGGAGATGGAGCTGAGTGAGCACAAATGCCATCAGCCCTCGGGCCAGCAAGGGCTGGAGATGGGAGGGAAACCACTCAAGTTTGTCGTGGCCTCTGCAGTCAGCCAGAAAGTTTGTTCCCATGAGCTGTGAGTTTCCTGTTCCTCTGCAGATGATGTTGCTCAGAGCCAGGGCTGCCTGGCAGCCACCCCGAAATGTAGCCCCACAGTGTCACAGGGGCCCCTTGGCTCTGTGGTGCCATGTCATACACAGTGTCACCATGGTCCTCTCAGTTCCACGAGGCCCTGCAGTGTCACAATGGCCCCTTGCTTCCCCAGGGTCTGCAGTGTCACAATCATCACAGAATCACCCAGGCTGGAAAAGACCTTTGAGAACATCTTGTGGCCCAACACCACCTTGTCACCCAGACCATGGCACTCAGTGCCACATCCAGTCTATGCTGAAACACTTCCAAAGACAGACTCGCCCACCTCTCTGGGCAGCTCATTCCATTGCACAATCACCCTTTTTTTGAGGAATATTTCCTAATGTTCAGCCTAAACATCCCCTTGTGCATCTTTAAGGCTGTGACCACTTGTCCTGTCACTGTTCTCTGGAAGAAGTGCCCGACCTCCATCTGGCTGCACCCTCCTTTCAGGGAGTTGCAGAGAGTGATGTGGTCTCCCCTGAACCCCCTCTTCTCCAGGATGAACATCCCCAGCTCCCTCAGCCGCTCCTCTCATCACTTGTGTTTCAGACCCCTCACCAGCCTTGTTGCCCTTTTCTGGACACACTCCAGCCCTTCCATGTCCTTCCTAAATTGAGGGGCCCAGAACTGGACACTGCACTCGAGGTGCTGCCCAACCAGTGCTGAGCACTGCCCTGGTCATGCTGCCCACAACATTCCTAATCCATAGGAGTGCCATGGCTTGGATGGGGGAAATAGTTGGGAGGGGGCTGGTGGCAAAGTGTGATTGTCAGCCATGAAAGGTCTTGATTTTCATATCTATTCAGACTGCATTACAGGGTGCTGGGGTCAATTTCAATTGTGCGTTGCTGATATCACTCTATAAAACAGAAAAGACAAGAACAAACAGTTCTCTCTGGATTGTTTTCAATATAGTATATTCATTTGGAATACATTTCTGAAATCTGTCTAATTAACAACAAAAGAATTGGAAACCTAAATTATTTTTGTTGCTAAATTCCTGAACTGAACACTGGAGAAAATAGTGGCCTCTTGATTGGTAAAATTCATCAGCAGCCTCCAAATGGCTGAGGATCCATCCTCATCAGAGCAGGAATGAACAAAAATGGGCACAGCTTTGTGGCTGCCCCAGCTCTGGGATGGGCCCTGGGCCTGGAGCAGGAGCAGCTCTGCAGGGCCCCAAGGCCGGGGCTGTTGTGCTGGCCTGGGCAGATGGGATGGCAGCAGGGGCTGCAGAGCTCTCAGGAGCTCAGGGAGAGGGCAGCAGGGCACACAGGGAGCCTCCTTCTGCCTTGGCCCAGAACCTTCCCATTGACCACCCCAAATTTACCACACCCACTGACCACACCCACTGACCACACCCCACCAAATTCTCTTGTTTACCACCCCCACTGCCCACACCCACTAACCAGACCAAGTGACCATCCAACTGACTACATCCACTGACCACACTGACCCGCAGCACACGCACACTGACCACCCCCGCTGACTATACTCACTGACCACAGCAACTGACCACACTCCAATGACCTCCAAAGTGACCATACCTCCACTAGCACACCCCAAGTGACCATAACCAGTGGCCACACACAGTGATCACACTCATATGCAAAAAAGCAACAGCAACAACCGAATGACCACACCCACTGGCTACACCCCTCAGCCAGACCCCAATGAGCATACACCCACTGACCACACCTCAACAGCCATGACCCTGACTACACAAATGACAACCCTCACTGACCACATCTCAGTGACCACCCCAATGAAAATACCCACTGTCCACACCCGCTGCTCACATCCACTGACCAAACCCCACTGACAAACCAAATGACTCCTCTGACCACACCAAACTGACTACGCCAAATGACCAGCCCCACTGACCACACCCACTGTCATCAATCCACTGAGAAAGCAACTGACCACACTCTCAAGAACTACCTCCACTGACCACACAAACAACCACACCCCCTGACCACGCAACTGGCCAGCCCCATCTGGCTATTCAAGTGACCACATTCACTGACCACAGTTATGGACCACCTCTCCCAACCACACCCTAATGACTGCAGACCACTGACCACACCCCCTAACGACATCCCAATGACCACTCAACTTACCACTGACCACACCAAGTGACCACACCCAATGATCACTCTGCACTGCTCACATCCACTGACCATACACTCATTTTGCACACCCCACTGATCACACCAACTGATCGCACCCCTGACTATTGTAACCCAAAACCAGGGGTAGAAGGAATGCTGTAACTCTTTCTAGGGTCCTATATCATTGTCAAGAAAGCCATAAGGGCCTCTGTCCTCCCTGATCTCTCCTGTTACCCTAACTATGTGTCCACATCCTATTGGCTTCTTGCCAAGTCCCCTCTCTGACCTTTTCCTTAGAAAAGTCCGTTAGCTGAGACCCTAAGACCTCTTTGTCCCCTCTTTGTCCCGGAGTCATCATGCAATAAACAAGATCCCTGAGAAAGACAAAGAGCCTCTTTTGGATTCCTTCGTTTATCTTATGTAGCACCCTTTAGCTCCCTCAGAGTGATTAACTAGGAGGGAGTTACTGGGTGTTTCAGTTGGCGACCAACGTGTGCAGCTTGTTTTAATTACTAGCCCACAGGTAGCTGAATCCTATTTTTAGGGATTTGATAAGCTCGTTGGTCTGATCAACTACCCCCTATGCTTGGCTAGCTGGATTTTAAACAGCTCCCAGGTAGGGAGGGAGAACGGCCGATAACTCCTCTCTCAGCGCTGGAGGGAGCCGGCCGTAGAAGATAAACATCCTTCACGAATCACAGGAGACGCCGAGGTCCGTCAGGACAGGTAAAGTCTACTCCCTGGTGGGAGGCGGGGATCCCAGAGGGAAGGGGTTTCCCCGGGCGGAGACGATCGCGGCGCGGCAGCAGGGCGGGTTTTCGGACCTGGGGCGCCGCGGGAACTGCGGCACCTCGAGCAGTGCAGCAGCGGCTCGAAGGAGCGCTCCCCCGCCGAGACAAGCGGGATCGCTACATTAACCCCTTTCGAACCGGTGCCGCAGGCGGCTCCGGCGCTGCGCAGCTCCTGGGGGCTCCCCAGGACCCCGCTTGGGGCGGCAGGGGTTCCCGGAGCTGGCACGGCTGGTTGAACGCGGGCCACGTGTTCAGGGTTTCATCCCGACCGTGGAGAGCCCGCACTCCCTTTTCTGGCGGGGTTTTTTAAACTCGGGTCGGAAAAGAGTCGTTGTTCTCTGTGTGATTATTACGTGAAGGTATAGGATATTGTGCAAATTGCTCTGATAACATCAAAATGGGCTCACAATTATCGGCACAACAAAAGAGTATTATTTCTCAGTTCAAAGAACTGATAAATTCAGGAGATGTAGCAATTAAACAGAAAACAATAATACAATTTGTATCTTGGCTTTCTAAAGAAATTCCAAATTTTGAACAACAAGATATAAATTCGGTTTTATTTTGGGATGAAATAGGAAATTTATTGATTTCTAAAACAGAAAAAGGTAATTCTGCTACAGTTTTGTTCCTCCCTATATTTTTAAATATTCGCAAACAGTTATTACAATTGGAAAATAAAGGACAGCTACAGATAAAAGCTTTGAAACCCCCCCCATCTTCTCCAAATTCCCCTGTCTCTGAAAAGGATCCAAATGCTGTAAATTCTGAGCAGTCTGTCAAGAAATCCTCTTTATACCCATCTCTTTCGAATTTACCTCAAAAGAACTCTGATGATACTCCAAAGAGTAATCTTCCTTTGTCTTACAGTGAGGGGGACCACATGGTCCATGGAGGCATGCATGCCCCAGCTTCTTCATCCCACAATCCTTTCTTCTCCACCCCCTTCCCTGTCCCCTATCCCAATCCTACACCTATAGTTGACCCTAGTCACCTCTTCCTGGCTCAGGTTACAAATAACAATCCTCCAGGCTACAGCGGGGCGCGGGGGGACAGCCCAGAGGCTGAGGGAGGAGGAGGAGGGGGAGGGGGGATCCTCGGCTGACCGCAGCGGGGAAATACAGGCTGTACCTAGCTCTGCAGTCCAGAACTTAGAGGGAGAGAATATACCATCAGCTGCTCCTGTAATTTATGTGGGTAGAAAAAATGGAAGAAGGGAGTATAACCCTCTCTCATATCAAGATAAAAAAGAAATTTGTAAAGTGCAAAGAGAATTTGGTAGAAGCAGTGAGATTTTCAAGGGTATGCTGAGAGCAAAAAAAAAAAAAAAAAAAAGCAAGGACATTTCGCTAGGGAATGCCACAAGAAGTCCAACAAAAGAAAA
>NW_026612650.1:5992476-6058004 GCF_029582105.1 Oenanthe melanoleuca | reverse complement strand
TGGGTTTTGTAATAGTCTTCTGCCAGATCCCCTGCTGTTTTTATAATTAATTGTTTTTCAGTCTCGGTCACTGTATCCAATAATAATTGCATATCGTGCCAATCTGGATTGTGTGGTTTTGTTATATATCACAGACATTTAGCAGTGTTAACGGGATCACTGCAGTAATTTTTAGGAACCTTTTCCCATGCCTCCACGTTGATTGTGGAGAAGGGAACTTTAACCAATACCATTCTTCCCTCTGATCCCACTGCCTCTCATACAGGTGCCTGAAATATCTGTGTCTGTTGTCTACCCCCGTGTGCGATTGAAGGAGAGTCTGCATCCTCTGAGTCTGCATCCTCATCCTCATCCCCTTCCTGTTTTATGTGGGGAGACTTGAACAAATTGTCTGCCAGATCTTGTTTATGGGCCACAGTCTGGTAAATCTTATCTGATTTTGTACATCTTTGCCCTATACTGCACACTGAACAGCACCACTTAAGCTTTTCTCTCTTAGTCTTATTCTCCTTCTCCTACGGCCAATACCAGAGGGTCAGATGGAGCCCTGATCCCACAATCCCTCTGCCATTCGGGGCGATTTTGAAGGCAGAAAATCATATTGGCATATGATACCTCTGTCCACTTCCCTTCCCTCCTAAGAAATAGCATGAGTTGTAATAGTACGTTACAATCCAAAGTTCCACTGGGTGGCCACTTCACTCCGTCGTCCAGCTTATACAAAGGCCACCAGTCCTTGCAGAATCTAATAAGGTGTCTCTTGTTTTCTGTGCCCCCAAGTCCAGCAATGTCTTTCCGATGTACAATAACATAGCCCAGAGGACTGGCTTTAGGGATCTCTTTACTTTGTCCAGTTCCCACTATCTCCTTCTTCTTGTCCTGTCCTGTTTCCATCCAAATCTCTCTTTGCAAATGTCTCACAGTTCTTTCCCAGTTTTTTTCTTCCCACATGCACACCCAAGTTGCAGGGACTAAATGTGATTTTCCACACAGAAACTTCAGAATTTTAGGTTTAAATAAGGCTGGTTAGGATGCCTCAATTTACGCTGAGGGCATATACCTTGCCATTTCTCAGAGGAACAAATCCTGCACTGTAACAGCAACCACACAGAATTCCAATCTCTAGAAGCCCCCAAAAGCCTTGTAACACCTGCAAAAACAAGCTGTTCCACTTCTCTCTTGAATGCCCACATTCTCTTGCACAAGCTGTTCACAATCCAAAGCTACCAACCTTCTTGCTGAAGTTCTATATATTCCTTCCTCTTTCTATCCAATAGTTCACTGGATTCAGAAAAGCCCATGAATAGAGTCATAATCACTGCAGGAGGGGGATCCCTGCTATTCTTCTAGTCACGATTTAAAATATGCTCAAACCACCACACTATACCTCTGACAGTCCACAAATACGACCCCCCTTAAATTGCCAAGGGTCAAGGACATGCCACTGCAGAGAGAAATTAATTTAATTTGTCTTGCAAGAATTTTTTTACACTGTCCTTTCACCCTACGGTAGTCTAGCTCCCCCTCTGTATTCACAAACTCTCCTGTTTCAAGCTGAAACCATCTAGACAGAGCCTTCCTAGATGTCAGGGCTCTTTCACATTGGGCTTGAGCTTCAATCACCAAACTACAACAGCACAGAAAACAACACAGCCACAAACAACACAGGAAACACAGGGCAAAATTACCAGTTTGCTGCAATCATAACTTTTGTCACAAGACGGCAATCTTACTCTAAAACACCAAATGACCAGCAGTGGCAAGGGACCGGTTAACCCTGAACACCAAGTGTTACAGGGAATGCCGTCCCCCGTAAATAGGAATTCTCCATGCATAACCCGAATCCCAAAGTCAAAATTACTGTAGCAAAGGGTATCTCTTTATCAAGAGACAAAGTATTCACCTCTTGTCAACACAGCACACAGCATGCAGCAATTTTAAAGGGTCACCCCAATCCCTTTGTCCTTCTCCAGCGGTTTATGTCCCCCCAAAACAGAAACGTGAATCCGTGTAGAAGATATTACTTCCCCCAAACTGAGCCCCTGAGACCTGGATCCTTAGACAAAGAAACAGACAAAGCAGGGCCCCTTTCTCCTTATCAAAACTTCTGTTATCTTTTAGGATTTCTATTGGTCTTTTTCTTACTTAGAATTTTAAGGTAATTGGTTAGTTTGTAATTTGTAGTTGTTATTGGTTAGAATTTCAATCCCTTAGAAAGCTATAAAAGCCCTTTGTTATATCATGTAATTGGACTCTTGTTAGTAGAACACTTCAAAGAAATAAAACATCTTCAGAATCTCTGCAGCACGGTCTCAAGCCTTCATTCTCCACTAGCGTGTAGCTGTGGCTTTGCCACGAGAGTTCCCAAAGCTATTGGAACTCTTGTAGCATCCCGGGGTTGGAAAGAATCCAACCTCAAAACAGCTACATTTGGCTTCCCGAACTGTTTCTGGGAACCCCCTCAGGCAACTGTGAGCAGCATCTCTTTGTTCCGCCTTTGAAGTGCAAATTGCCTGGTTTGGCAGTTTTCTGTTCTATAAAGAGCTGCTAAAACCAAGGCTGGCCAGCAATCTCAGACTCCGGATCTGAAACTGGACCATGCGAACAAGCAGCCAGCAGTTTGACCCTTTGGCTGAGACTGGTGAGCACTTAGCCTGTTTCTAGCCTGCTTCTCTATCATAGGGTCAAATTGCAGATTTTAGGGGTTTTTTTCTTTTTTCTTCCTTTTTTCTGCTGGTTCGCCACGGAGTTTCCATGGGGAATCCGCTCACCAAACCTGACCTAACCCCCACAGAAAAATGCTTTTACTCCCAATACTAACACTTTTGTCTACTAACAATTTTAAGTTTTCTAAAAAATTTCTTTCTAAGTCTACCTTAAAATCCTTTGTTAAATGGGTTTTTATTAATTTCCCTGATACTAATTCTCAATCTGTGGCATCGGGAGATTTTTGGCCTGGTGTAGGCACCCACATTTATTCCCTACAAACGCTAGAAGATTTTAAAGCCACGCATTTCATTCCTTTATTTCAAGAAATTATAACAGCCCACCGCCACAGTTCCCTCTTTTCCCCAAATTCTTGCGTAGACTTTAGCCCATCCCCCTCCTCAGCCCAACCCAACATGCCCTTCCCCGAAGCCCTCCCCCACTTCACAAACCCAGCCCTTTGTTTCCCCCTCCCCCGCGCCCTCCTCCCCCAAACCGCCGCCACAGCCGAGTCCACAGCCCGGCTGAGCCGCGCCCCTCCACATGCCCGGCACCGCCATTGCACGAGTGCGCGCTCCCCCTGCGGACCCCTCTTCCGCCGCGTTGCACGAGCCTCCCTTGCCGCCTTTCCCTGTACCAGAACCGCCAAATCCACGAGTGCCCTCTGCGTCCCTTTCACCCACCGTGGAGCTGTGGCCCAGAGCTGGCACGGACGCCCCCAGCGCCACCAGCAGCACGGCACCTCCCCCCTCCACACAGCCACACACCCCACCTGCACAGCCCAAAGGCTGCGACCCCCAGCCTGGCCACAAAGCGGCGGGAAGTGCCCGAGAGCTCCCCCTTATCCATCACCAGCACGCGGACCGCGCTGCGCTGTTTCACACAAACACAGCCTTTTTGCCCCACGTGCCGCTGCTCCCTTCCCTGCCGCCGCCGCTGCCCGCACCGCCGCGGCTCAACCCTGCCCAGCCCCGCGTCCTCGCTCCGTCACCCCCATACCCGAGTTTCAAGACGCCAGCCTTTGCATCGCAATTCACTCCCTCGGCACTGCCGTGTGCCCCCTGGCCAGCCACACGCATTCCCTTCCTCATCCCCGCGCCCCTGCCCCAAAGCATCAGCTGACACTGCAATAGCACCACATCCCCTCATGTCCACGGGCACCCATTCCTGTGCAATCAATACTGTTCCCTACTGTCAGCACTGACTCCCTCTAACCCTCCGGCTCTGCTTCCCACGTTCAATGTGGCTTTCCCTCCATCATTTTCCCTCCACGTTGCCTCCGTCGAGCACCCAGCTTTATTTCCCCTCCACTTTACCTTTACCGGCAGTGCACAACCAACCCCATCCCCCGTTCCCCATCCCCGCGTGGGCCCCTTGTAATCCCTCACTCCCCATGGTCGCCAGGGAAATGACATTCCTCCAGCATTTCGAAATTCCTCACCCCACGCAACACACCCACACCCCACCGTCTGCTCCCCTTCCCCTCCTCATGCCTCCATTCCTAATGCACCACTGCCGCCGTGTGGTGAAACCGTGTCATGCACCCAGCCAAGCCATCCCCAGCCCTCAGCACCCCCCCACCCCCGCCCCCCACCTCCCAGTTGTGTGCTTCCCTGCCTGCCTCCCAACGTTTCAACAACACCCTCCCTTCTCATTCTAAAAAACACCGCAGGCAACATAGATATTCTACCACTTCAGATGACACAGATTCTTATGACTCAGAAAATGAACAAGACCCATGGAACAATGTCAAGCTATTAGACAAGCAAAATGGAGATTGGCAAATAGCTCAAAAAATTTCTGCCATTCCTGTAACATATAAAAGAGGCTGCAGAGGAGGTGCCACAAATACTGCTCAATGGGAAGCATTTTATGCAAAACAATTGACTGAATTATCCAAAATAGCAAGGGAACATGGGAGAAACACGCAAAATTTTAAAAAATTTTTAGAGGCAATTTTTTCTGCATATGTTTTGGTACCACATGATGTAAAAAATTTAGCACAATGTCTTCTGATGCCTGCTGAATAGATGTTATTTGAAAGACATTGGAGGAAAAGTTTGAAAATGTTATCTGATAATTATGCAAGAGATGCAAATGGCCCAAATTTCACAGTAGAACAATTAGCTGGAGAAGGTGATTTATCAAAGCCTTGAGACCAGGCAAACGCTTTGCCCAAAGACACATTGCAAGACATAGCAAATGCAGCAAAAACATCCCTGCTTTTCACACCTGATGACTCCACACCTACCACGCATTTTTCCAATATTAAACAAAAAATAAATGAAAGCTGTATCAAATTTGTAGTTAGACTGAAAGATGCTCTGGAAAAACAAATAGAGAGTGCAGAGGAATGAAAAGAACTATTATGCAAACTTGCTATGAGCAATGCAAATGAACAATGTAAAACTATCCTAAGGTCCTTGCCTCTCGACGTAGAACCCACCATTGAATAGATGGTGGAAACCTGCACACATCACGTGTCCACTGGGAACACAGTAGCCCTGGCAGTGGCCAAAGGCATTGCTGAAGGAGTCACAGGAGCCTTTGCAGCAGTGACCTCCAAAGAGAATGCCCGATGCTTCTACTATAGGGAACCTGGACATATTGTAAAAAATTGCCCAGAAAAGCCACAAATTCAATACCCTCCCAGCAATCATCCTAGACCCCAAAAAAATCAAAAGTACCCACAGAATCAAAAAAAACTGCCAGTGCAGCGTGGGAATGGCACTGCTGCATGACAACAAATCAAAGGCCATCTCCCACACTGTCCCGCCCATGAAAATCAGTCAAATTCCAGAACGTATCGAGATGGTCCAACACATGCTGAGGCATCATTGGGAACCCATCAATGATTGGTAAATTCCTTGCCTTTCAACTTCACAAATAGCAGTTTTTACCGTGTTCCCACAGGCAAACGTGGACCATCAGGCAGCCCTTGGGACATTTTTCTATTTGGTGGCACTGTACACAGTCCAAAGCAAATTTTTCTTTTGCCAGAATTCAGACTGTATAATCTGAACAAGAAATCTTTGTTCAGCTTCCCTGCACAGACACGCCTTTTTTCCTTTCACAGGGCACACCAATTGCACAAGCCTTCCTGCTCCTGAAAAACTACAACGAACAGATCTTTCTCAACCCTACTGTACTGTGGGTGCAAATCATGGGATCCCAGAAACCCATCATTGAATGCAACATCCTCAGCAAAGGGGAGAGAATCCTCAGACCAGGAATGATCGACACTGGAGCTGATGTCACCATCATCACTGGCTCAGAATGGCCATCCCACTGGGAACTGCAACCGGTAGCTGGCATGATTTCTGGGATTGGTGGCGTCACGGTGTCCATGCAAAGCAGAAACAACGTTGTCATCGAAGGCCCTGAAGGCAAGTTGACAACTGTCCGCCCGTTCGTGGTCAGAGCCCCCATCACCCTGTGGGTTAGGGATGTCCTATCCCAATGGGGAGTTTCCCTTCGAATCCAATGCCGGGATTTCTGACTGGGGCCACTGGAGAGTGTGCGCTCCCACCGACCCCCCAGCTCACCTGGAAAAGTGGCAATGTTATTTGGGTTGAGCTATAGTCTCTTTCAAAGGTCAAACTGCTCACATTGCATGTCCTGTTGAAAGAGCAACTCGCCAAAGGCCACATCACTGAAACCACAAGCCCCTGGAACACTCCTGTTTTCATCCTGCAAAAACCTGGAACAAACAGATGGAGGCTTCTCCAAGACCTTCACAAGATCAATGACATCATGGAAGATATGGGACCCCTTCAGCCTGGTCTGCCTTCTCTATCCATGCTGCCTCGAAACTGGACACTTGCTGTCATTGACATCAAAGACTGTTTCTTCAGTATCCCACTGCACCCCCAAGATGCCCCATGGTTTGCCTTCTCCGTTCCCTCTCTAAACAGAGAGGCTCCCCTCAAAAGGTACCACTGGCTTTTCCTTCCCCAAGGACTCAAAAGCTCTCCCACCATATGCCAATGGTATGTGGCTCATGTTCTCTCCCCTGTTCGGAGCTCATTCCCAGATGCAATCATTTACCACTACATGGACGACATTTTAGTTTGTGCCTCAGAAAAGACTTACTTGGACAAAGCTGTGAAAGCAACCATTGAAACCATCGAAAAAGCAGGATTTGAAATCCGTGAAGACAAAGTACAGTACACCAGCCCGTGGAACTACCTTGGACTGCAATTTCAGGAAAGAACCATCGTACCCCAGCAGCTTTCCATCAAACACAAACAACAAACCCTAAGAGACTTACATAGCACGTGCGATCCATCAACTGGATATGCCCCCTCCTGGGAATCACAAAATAAAACTTGCTCCGCCGTTCAACCTTCTCTGTGGCAAAGAAAACCTCGACTCCCCATGCACCATCACACTGGAAGCTCAAAACGCCGTAATCAAGGTCCAAGAAGCCCTCTCCTCATGCCAAGCTCATCGGTTTGAACCTGATTTACCTTTCCAGTTTGTTGTCCTGGGAAAGGCCCCTGACTTTCATGGACTGATTTTCCAATGGGACTCTCAACTCTCTGACCCTTTGCTGATCCTTGAATGGGTCTTCACAAGCAATCAACCCACAAAAACAATCACCACATTTCTAGAAATTATGGCACATCTCATAAGAAAAGCCAGAACTCGCCTCTGCTCCCTTGCAGGGTGTGAGTTCACATGCATCTACTTGCCACTGACCACTGGAAATCTGGAGTATTTGCTCCAGACCAATGAAAGCCTCCAAATTGCTCTAGATAGCTATACTGGCCAAATTTCAATTAAATTACCAAAGCACAGGCTTTTCAATAAAGATGCAGTTTTTCATTTAGTTCCAAAATTTGTCCAAAGCAGGACTCCCCTCAAAGCTGTAACTGTCTTCACTGATGGCTCAGGCTCCTCTCACAAGTCGGTCATGACTTGGAAAAACCCCAAAACCCAAAATAGGGAATCAGATATTCAGATAGTGGAGGGATCTCCACAAATTGCAGAGCTAGCAGCCGTTGTTAGAGCCTTTGAAAAATTCAAAGATGAACCCTTTAATCTGGTCACAGACTCAGCTTATGTAGCCAGTATAGCTATGAGGGCAGAACACGCCTTTTTAAAAGATGTTCCCAACCCAAAGTTACACCAATTAATTTCTACAATGACACATTTAATTTCTCATAGAAAGCAGCCCTACCACATAGTTCATGTAAGGTCACACACTGATCTCCCAGGTTTTATTACAGAAGGAAACAGAAGAGCAGATGCTCTGGCCATGTCTATAGAAACTGCAAATGTCCCCAATATCTTTGCTCAGACAAAGCTGTCACATGCATTTTTTCATCAAAATGTGCCCACTCTCATGCAAAAGTTTAAACTTTCAAAAGATCAAGTAAAAGCCATCGTAGCAATGTGCCCAAGCTGTCAAACTTACCACATACCCTCTATGGGTACAGGAGTCAATCCCAGAGGCCTGAAGAGCTGCCAGCTGTGGCAGACTGACGTGACCCACTTCCCATCTTTTGGGAAGTCCAAATACATGCAAGTGTCAGTTGATACATTTTCTGGAGCAGTTTTTGCATCAGTCCACACAGGAGAAAAAGCCATTCACACTATCAAGCATTTTCTCCTGGCTTTTGCCACTCTAGGAGTTCCACAAAAAATCAAAACTGACAATGGACCCGCTTACAAATCTCGGGATTTGAAAGTTTCTCAGTGAATGGGGAATTGAACACATCACTGGGATTGCTGCAAACACCGCAGGACAATCCATCATAGAAAGAACTCATCAAACCCTCAAAAGAGTTCTCAACCAGCAACAAAGAGACACAAAAATTTTATCTCCAGTTGAAAGATTCTGCGAAGCTCTCTACGTCATCAATTTCCTGAATTGTACAGCATCAGAACCTGATCCCCCAATTCTTTGTCACTTCTCAAACTCCACCCAAGCCAAGCTCACTGAGAAACCACCAATGCTGGTGAAAGACCCAGAAACAGACCAAATTTCTGGGCCCTTTCAATTGATCATCTGGGGAAGGGGATGCACTTGCATATCTCTGCCATCTGGTCCGAGATGGTACCCAGGAAAAAACATAAAACCATATCTGGGCACTGCAAAACACACCCCTTCAAGCACCAGCAAAAATCCTCCTGAGTCCAACACAAAACCTCCTTAAAACCAAACCAGCTCTGCATGGAGACACAGGCGTCGCAGAGCACCTACACACCAAAGGAAAAATCGTCCTGTCACTAGATAACAAACAAAACAGAAAACCAAGCAGTTTTAGCTGCCTCAGTCAAGCCTTAAGCTAAATTTAATTTGTTTTTTAAAATTGTTTCAGTTTAGAAGTTATTAACCTTTGCTAAGAAAACCCCTTTTCCTGTTTTTTTTTTATTATTTTTGTTAAAACCCTTAACCCTACACCAAATTCCTTTTTAGTTCAGTTTTAAAAAGGCGGGGGGAAAGGAATGGAAAAAAACCCTATCCCTCCTCTTTCCAAAATAACAAATTTTGCTTGTATTCCCTATCAGAAGCCTCATCCTTGTTCAAAGATGAAAATTATCTCTGTTGGTGTTGTTTTCACTGCTGCCTGGATGTCCTTCACCATACCACATGCCTCCAGCTGGATAACCCACAACCCAACCACAATGATTGGGTGACCTTAGCAAAGACATTAAAACAAGATAACTTGTGTTTATCCCTAGGCAGTCTTGACAATCCACTTTCCACATGTTTAGTGGGAATTCCATTTGCAGAGATGAATGGCCCGTTCAAAACTCAGAACTCCTTCGCACCACAGGTAAGAGGTCCAACCCCGTGGACACTTGGGATGATTGGACAAAAATTTTGCCAAATGTCCTTAAGGAACCCCAAGAATTAGATTTGCTGGGATTCTCCAAAACAACATACTGTGTCAAATTTTACTTTAAACGCCCAAGGCAAAACATACATGAATTGGATTTGCACAAAAACACATACAGGAAAGACATATCACCCATCAATAAAGCATACAGCTATCCAGATTGGTGTAATTACACCGCTCCCATAATTTCTGAGTCCTCTCTTCATCCCAAGAAACTGTCCAGGGGAATGTTTCTCATCTCTGGTGATCGAGTTTGGGCCAGAATCCCCTCTCATCTCCAGGGGGACCCTGCAGCCTTGGCAAGCTTTCTACCCTCACCCCCAACATTACCTTGTTAATAATTGCAAAACATAAAGCAAATCAAAATGTGAAAAAAGATCTTACACTGAATTTGACGAAAATTGTGACCCCAGAGTATACATTTGGAACAAACCCAAAAGAATTTCTGCCTCCCTGTTTTATCCATGGGTAGCAGAAGCAAAGGCCCTTGGTGAAACTGACCATTTAGGGTGCTGGCTTAGGAAGGAGGCCAACTCTACATCTGCTGCTCTGAGTGATCTTTTAAAGGATGAATAAACCATAAGACATGCAGCCCTGCAAAATCGGGCAGCAATTGATTTCCTGCTGTTCTGTCACGGACACGGCTGCGAAGACTTTAAAGGAATGTGCTGCTTCAACCTTTCTTCCTCCTCCACATCCATCCATGAAAACATTCAGAAGCTGAAAACCCTCGTGAAAGACTTGAAGACTGAAACCACCCCAGACTGGGTCAACAACCTCTTTAGCCAATGTGGACTGGCGGGATGGGCTTCTTCCTTGGTCAAGGGAATTTTGTGGATTTTTATTGTTATTGTGCTAGCTATCTTTCATGTTTGGTTCAATGTTTCAAGATGCTCTCTTTGCAAATACAGAGAGAGGAAATTGGCCACAATAGATTAACATAACTTTCATTGGTGTAAAACCCATCTACGCCTCTGCTTTTCCCAAGACTTTTCTAAAAAATGTTTCCACAGCTGCAGGTTTCTTCTTGCTTATTGTCTTCTTCTTCTTCTTCTCTTCTTGGTCTCCAGGCCAACAGCCTTGGTCAGGGAATACTTCTCAATGCAAACCTTATTCATTAACCCTCTCTAACCCACAGATCATCTGTGGGTCCTACTGTATCTCCCTTTTGTAAAGTTTTACTTATCAAAAATAGGTTGACAATTGACCCCCTGTTTCCTTGAGATTCCATTGCATCACAATGGTCTCCTGGGTTCTGTATGGTCACACCACGAACCACTGGGCACTTGATTCCACGAGTTTCCATTTCATCACAATGGTCTCTTGTATTCCATGAGGTCTTGCTGTGTCCCTAGGAACCTTTGTTCCACATTTTTCCATTGTGTCACAATGGTCTCCAGCGCTCTGTTGAGGTCGCAACATGAAATAGTGGACCTTTGCTTCCATGTGATTTCACACTGTCACAATTGTCTCCTGGGTTCCATGAGTCCATGCTGTGTTTATAATTAATGCTTGGTTCCCCAAGATTCCATGGTGTCACTGTCTCTCCTGTGGTTCACAAGGCTGTGCTGTGTCACAAAGGGCACTTGCTCCCTCCAAGACTGAAAATGTCCCAGAGGCAACGGGTTTCCATCAGGCTGCGCTTTGTCACAATGGGGCCTTGGTTCCATGAGAATCCATTGTGCCACAAGGTTCTTCTTAGTTTTATGAGAGCTTGATATGTTGACAATTGACCCTTGGTTCCTTGAGGTTCCATTGCATCACAGTGTTCTGCTTGGTTCCATCTGGCCCAGCTTTGTCAATATGGAGCCTTGATTCCATGCATTTCCAGTGCATCACAGTGGTCTCTTGGATTCCACGAGGCCCTGCTGGGTAGCAGTGGAGCTTTTGTGCCATGAGTTTCCATTGCAGCACAATGGTCTCCAGCATTCCATGAGTCTCCGCTGTAAAACAGTGGGCACTTGGTTCCATGAGTTTCCATTCCATCAGGATCTCTTGCATTCCATGAGGCCCTGCAGTGTCACAGTGGAGCTGTTGTTCCATGTGTTCCCATTTTGACACAATGGTCTCCAGTGCTCTATGAGGCTGTGCTGTGAAACTGTGGGCACTTGGTTCCATGAGATTCCATGTTGTCACTATCAGGAAAATCCACAAACGCCTTAGGTTTGTGTCCAGAAAGGAAACAAAACACACCTTCAACTTTATTTGAATAAAGGGAGAGAGTTCATGGGGCACACAGCCACAGGGTTTTCTCTGTTGAGGTTTCAGAGGGCGCAGCTTCTTTTTATCCTGAACTCCTGGCCACAAGTTGCCCTTTTTCTTTCACCATTGGCCGAGTCACTAGGAAGGTACAGCCTTCCTGAACATCCTGCCCCATATCCCCCTTGAACCTGGCATTCTCCCTGAAGTTCAGAAGTTCAGCCTTGTGCAGACCCTTTGCTTCAGGAGCCAAGCTGTCTGAGTCTCATAACAAACCTGCTGCCCAAGTCAGTAGAAATGTTATGACCTATTTCAAAGACAATGACACCCATCCCTTCACCCATCAAATGATTTGTAATGACACTAACACACACCTTTCCTCTCACATTGATGCTTTCTCTGCTGGTGACAGTCTTTTAAACACAGCGTTCAGCCTGACCTCTTTGCTATTTTAGTTCCATGGACAGAGGTTGTTGTCTCTTCCCCCTTCCATGGGCAGGCCAGTGTTCAGCCATGTCCAGGACAGCAGGGCTCCATCCCACGTCACTGTGACCTGGGAAGACAAAAACCATCCCTCCAAATATCCCCATTCTTCCTTCTTCCCAGGCATTTGGCCCTGCCAGTGGGTCTTGCTGCTGGCTGCCACAGGGAAAAGGAGACCACAGTGACAGTGTGGGGCCCCATGGAACCAAACATCCATTGTGACAATACAGAACCTCACAGAACCATGGGGCCTTTGTGACACTGCAAGGCTTCAGGGAACAAAGGAGTCCAAAGGTCTCAAACATTCTTTGCAGGGGTCTGCCTTTGGGAATGGGAACCTCCGTGGTGGCACCTTGGGGTGCAACACACTAATGGAAGGTGTCTGTTTTCAATGATAAAATTCAGGAGTTTTAGATTCCTTTAAAAAAAAATAAATAAAAGGAAAACCATATCTTTTCCTGAGTGCAGACAGTTCTCCAAGCAAAGCAGGTCCCAGGTGAGGGAGGGCAGACAGGATGAGGTTGGGAAATGTGGAGCAAGGCTGTCCACACTGGGTCAGACCTCAAGGCACAGCTTCTCTGAGCAGGCCAGACCTCCTGAGGAGAGACCCTGGATCAATTTCAATCAGTGAATGCTGCAGTCAACTCTGCTCTAAAGAGAAACAGTTATGAAAGACATCCTTTAAAACAGGAATACATATTTCTTTGAAATATTTCTCCATAACTGCAGCAGCAAACCTTCCTGATGAACTGCACCAGACCAGAGGGAAATCAAGGCAGAGCCATGGTTTTTCAGAACTTGCCGGATCCAAATGAGCCCCAAGGTGCATTTGGTGCTGAGCCCTAGAACCTCAGGGCCTGAGTGGAGTTTGCAAAACCCATTCCAGGAATCAAAGTCAGAAGAAAAACCCAAAGTGTCTCAAAGCATTAATGGGTCCCACTGAAGTCCATCCCTCACACAGGCTCCTCATGGACTCCTTGGAGGAGAGAATTGGAGGCCATGATTGCCCAAAAACCTCTCAGAGTGTCAGAGACAAAAGGAAAAAGGGAAGTACCTTAAAAAATTGAAGTACCTTGAAGTGTTAATGAGCCGCATGGAGTGTTCTTACTGACAAAAGCTCTCAAGAGACTAATTAAAGCAGGTAATTGGAGGCCATGATTCCACAAAGCTCTCAGAGGCTCCAAGGCAAAACAAAACCCAAACTCCTTTGAAAAACCTGCAGTCCCTGGGAGCATGAAGGAGCCCCCAGGGCCATTCCTGACCAAGGCTCCCCAGGGACTGGTCCCAGCAGATCCCTGAGGCCACAGGGATGTGGGGGAGATGCTGAGGGCAGGACAAGGGGTGACAGTGGCCAGCCTTGCTGGGGCTGTGCCAGGAGGCCCCAGTGGCTCAGGACAAGGTGTCTCCTCACAGCCCTTGGTGGCACAGACCCTGCTGTGCCCCAGGGCACCAAGACTTGGCTTCTCTTTGTCCCCACTTGTCATCTCTGCCTCCAGTTTCCAGCCCTAACTGGAATCTGGAGACACTTTCTCAGTCCCTAAGTGGGACCCATTAAAACTTTAAGAAATTTTGGAGTTTGATTCTAACTTGGAGGTCTTGAGAGGTTTCTTCACCTCCCTCACAGGGACTGATGTTCAGGGCCTCAGAACAAGCCCCCAAGAGGGTCATTATATTCTTTGAGCTGTGTCTGTACTGCTAAACTGGGCTGGGCTCCTGGCACAGAAGGAGATGCTGGAAACCCAGAAGAGCTTCAAAAACACATATCTCTTGCTCAGCAGCTCTTCTCCCAGCCCAGCAGAGCTGGGGCTCTGCCTGCAGCCACCCCAGGCACAGCACAGAGGCACAGAGTGCTTCAATCAGTCAGGGCTGGGAAGATGCTCAGAAGTGGCTGGGGCAGAATCACTCCCAGCCCTTGACACAGGAAGCCTCTGGCTGCAGGACAAGGCAGCTGCAGCTCCTGCAGTGATCTCCTAAAGCTGGAACATCCCAATGCCTACAGAATCCGTGAGTACATTCTCTGATTCTCTCTTGGGTAGAGCAGCCAGGGGTGCCCAGGGCTGTCCTGTAGAGCAGGGTCCTGCAGCCCAGGGCACTGTGCTGGGGCAGGGACTCTGCTGCCTGCCAGGGACAGCTCTCAGCCAGCCCTGGGAGCTGCTCACAGCGTGGGGGACAAGGTCTGGGTGGATGGAAACAGCTGGTAAGGCTTGGAAGTGCTCTCCTTGTGTGGTGAGGATGCTGCATTGTTCAGGACTGCTCCCAGCATGACATTTAACTCGAGAAGGTTTCCAAGTAGATTATACAGGGAGCACAGTGAGGCAGGGACTGCATAAAAGGGAAAATCTTACTTTTTTAATCTGCTGCTCTGGGTTGCCTTGATGGGAAATTGCATATACATATTAATCTCTCTAATCAGGCTGGAAAAAATAAATTAAAAAAAAAAAATCTCAGATCTCAATAAACCAGCACAGGTCAGGAATCATCACAGAGTCTATTACAGGCAGAATCAGTGCCGCTTTTCCCACCTCCTCAGGGTTGCTGTGACATTGCCATGAGAGCCTGCAGAAGCAGCGCTGGCCCTGGGCAGTGCCCTGGGCTGGGAGGGGTCTGCAGGGAAGAGCTGAGACCCCAGGACTGGGCTGGACTCTGGCAGCACTGGCAGGGCCCAGCCCTGGGCACAGGGAAGCAGCTGCTGGCAGGGACAGCTCCAGGCAGCAGAGCCCTGGGCAGGCAGTGGGGGGAAAGTGCCACCAAGCTGGGCTGGGATATTTAAAATACACTCTGAACTGAGCTATTCCACGATTGTTTTTCTTACAGATGCCCATGCCAAGACACAGCAAACGTCCAACAGCAGCTCCATCAGCCACTTCCTCCTGCTGCCATTGGCAGACACGCGGCAGCTGCAGCTCCTGCACTTCTGCCTCTTCCTGGGCATCTCCCTGGCTGCCCTCCTGGGCAACGGCCTCATCATCAGCGCCGTAGCCTGCGGCCACCACCTGCACACCCCCATGTTCTTCTTCCTGCTCAACCTGGCCCTCACTGACCTGGGCTGCATCTGCACCACTGTGCCCAAAGCCATGCACAATTCCCTCTGGGACACCAGGAACATCTCCTACTCAGGATGTGCTGCACAGCTGTTTTTCTTTCTGTTCTTCATCTCAGTAGAGTACTATCTCCTGACCATCATGTGCTATGACCGCTACGTGTCCATCTGCAAACCCCTGCACTACGGGACCCTCCTGGGCAGCAGAGCTTGTGTCCACATGGCAGCAGCTGCCTGGGCCAGTGGCTTTCTCCATGCTCTGCTGCACACGGCCAATACATTTTCCCTGCCACTGTGCCAGGGTAATGACCTGGGTGGGTTCTTCTGTGAAATCCCACAGATCCTCAAGCTCTCCTGCTTAGACTCCAACCTCAGGGAACTTGGGCTTATTGCTGTTAGTGTTTGTTCAGTATTTGGCTGTTTTGTGTTCATGGTTTTCTCCTATGTGCAGATCTTCAGGGCTGTGCTGAGGATCCCCTCTGAGCAGGGACAGCACAAAGCCTTTTCCACCTGCCTCCCTCACCTGGCTGTGGTCTCCCTCTTCAGCAGCACTTCGTCACTTGCCTATCTGAAGCCCTCATCCATCTCCTCCCCATCCCTGGATCTGTCACTGTCAGTTCTGTACTCAGTGGTGCCTCCATCCCTGAACCCCCTCATCTACAGCCTGAGGAACCAGGAGCTCAAGGCTGCAGTGTGGAGACTGGGGACAGGAAAATTTCAGAAACATTAAACTACTGACTAATTTCTGTAAATCACCTTTAATACAATAATTGTTCCTGTGTCTGCTTGTGAGTTTGTTTTTTTTTTTTTCTTTGTTTCAGTTTTTTAATGTTATCCACTAAGAAATATCCTTTTCTCTCCATCTTCCCTATGGCCACAGACTTTATCAAAAAGCAGCTATGCCTTCAGTGGCTTTCAATGAAATAAAGGATCTCCCAGCAAAGATTTCTACAGAGATGCCAAATTAGTTCCCTTCTCTGGAGCTGCAGCAGCAATGTCTGTGTGCAGAGCTGGGGCAGATCAGTGCTGGCACAGCAGCTGTGCCCAGCAGCAGCAGCACTTGGTGTTGCCAGTGCTGCTCCCCTGCCACTGCCCCGCTGCCCTCCTGCCCCTCGTGTTGCTGCAGGGCCTGAGTGCTCTCGGGGCCGGGCACAGCCCTGGGGGTGGCAGTGCCGGGGCTGCAGCAGGGACAGGCCATGGGCAATGCTGGGGCAGTGCTGACGCCTCAGGCCAGGGCCTGGGGGCTCCAGGCTCCTTGGCCAGGCTCTCTCCACAACACTTGGCCAGGCCAGTGCTGAGCAGAGAAAACCCCCGTGAGCAGCCCCAGGCTGGGGGCAAACAGCATGGCTGGTGCTCTGCAAGGTCCCTGCAAGGGGGAGACCCTGGCAAGGAGCAGCAGAGCAGGGGCTGATCCATCCCCACTGTGCTGGACAGCCCAGGGCAGCGTCCCAGAGCGTCCTCATGCACCTGCCAACAACATCCCCCTCTGCAGCCCTGGCCTCTCCCCCAGCTCACACAGGTGCCGCATCCTTGCAGGCACAGACACGGCAGCACTGGCTCAGGAGCCCCTGTTTGCACTGCACAGAGCAGGCATCAGCACCCCCATGGTGCTGCTGTGGGGAGATGGAGCTGAGTGAGCACAAATGCCATCAGCCCCTGGGGCCAGCAAGGGCTGGGGATGGGAGGGAAACCACTCAGGTTTGTTGTGGCCTCTGCAGTCAGCCAGAAAGTTTGTTCCCATCAGCTGTGAGTTTGCTGTCCCACTGCAGACCTTGTTGCTCAGAGACAGGGCTGCCTGGCAGCCACCCCAAACTGCCCATAGCATTTCCTTTCCTTCACCTTGGCTTTCTTTATTCTTCCCTGGTCCAGTTTTTTTCCTATTGCCCATTCCTTTCCTCACCCGTGAAAACAGCCCAACCCTGTTTGCTCTTCACTCTCTTGCCCCCTGCCCCATTGCAATTCCTGAGTTGGCACCATGGCAACATCCCTTGGGGAGCAGGATCATCCTACAAGTGCTTCAGGAATTGTCTGCAGGGTCCTGCAGTGCCTTGTGGGGCTCCCTGTTCTAGGCAGTGAGGAGGGGCTGGAGAGGCTCTGAAGGACTGACAGGATGGGCTTTGGGGCTGTGAGAAGAAGCTGAGGGACCTGGGCTGCTGGACCTTGTGAAGAGGAGGCCCAGGGCTCATCCTGCAGCTGTTCCATGGGTGCTTTCAGAGAATCACAGAATCAGCAAGGCTGGAAAATACCTTGGAGATCATCAAGTCCAACCTGTGCGCTGAAACCACCTTGTGTCTTTGAGCCTCCTCCTCTCCAGGATGAACATCCTCAGCTCCCTCAATCACTCCTCACCAGCCTTGTTGCCCTTCCTTGGACACGCTTGAGCCCCTCCATGTCCTTCCTAAACTGGAGGGCCCAGAACTGGACACAGCACTCGAGGTGATGCCCAACCAGTCCTGGGCACAGTGGAAGAATCACTGCCCTGGTCCTGCTGGCCACACCATTCTTGATCCAGGCCAGGTGCCATTGGCCTTCTTGGCCACCTGTGCACACTGTTGGCTCATATCCAGTGCCCCCAGCTCCCTTTCTGCCTGGCCACTCTACAGCCACTCTATCCCCCGCCTGTAGCACTGCAGGGGTTGTTGTGGCCAAAGTGCAGAACCCAGAACTTGGTCTTGTTAAACCTGTCCTTGTTGGATTTGCTGCACCCTCCTGTCAGGGAGCTGTAGAGAGTGATGAGGTCTCACCTGAGCCTCCTCCAGGATAAACATCCCTATCTCCCTCAGCCACTCCTCTCATCACTTGTCTTCCAGATCCCTTACCAGCCTTTTTGCCCTTCTCAGGACACACTCCAGCCCTTCCATGTCCTTCCTAAATTGTGAGGCCCAGAACTGGACACAGAACTCGAGGTGCTGCCTCACCAGTGCAGAGTATAGGGGAAGAATCACTGCCCTGGTCCTTCTGGCCACACCATTCCTGATCCAAAGGAGTGCCAGGAATTGGATGTGGGGAAATAGTGGGGAGGGGACTGGTGACAAAGTGTGATTGATTGTCAGCCTAAAGTCTCTTGATTTTCATATCTATTCAGATTGCATTACAAGGTGCTGGGGGTCAAAATCAATTGTACGTTGCTGATGTCAATCTATAAACAGAAAAGACAAAACAAAACAGTTCTCTCTGGATTGTTTTCAATATAGTATATTCATTTGGAATATGCTTCTGAAATCTGACTAACAACAAATTAATTGGAAACCTAAACTATTCCCAGGAACTTCTTTTGTTTGGGTGTTTTGCACAAGTGTTTATGAGTTTTTGTCGCTAAATTCCTGAAGCGAACAGCTCGAGGAAATAGTGGCCTCTTGATTAGTAAAATTCATCAGCATCCTCCAAGTTGGTGAGGATCCATGCTCATCAGAGCAGGAATGAACTGAAATGGGCACAGCTTTGTGGCTGCCCCAGCTCTGGGATGGCCCCTGGGCCTGGAGCAGGAGCAGCTCTGCAGGGCCCCAAGGCCGGGGCTGTTGTGCTGGCCTGGGCAGATGGGATGGCAGCAGGGGCTGCAGAGCTCTCAGGAGCTCAGGGAGAGGGGAGCAGGGCACACAGGGAGCCTCCTTTTGCCGTGGCCAAGCACCTTGCCAATGACTACCCCAAATTTACCACACCCACTGACCCCCCAGTTTATCGTACCCTCACTGATCACACCCACTGCCCCCACCCACGGACCACGCCCCACCAAATTCTCTCATTTACCACCCCCACTGCCCACACCCACTAACCAGACCAAGTGACCACCCAACTGACTACACCCACTGACCACTCCCGCTGATTATACTCACTGACCGCAGCAACTGACCACACCCCCATGACCTCCAAAGTGACCATACTGCCACTAGCACATCCCAAGTGACCATAACCAGTGGCCACACACAGTGACCACGCTCATATGCAAAAAAGCAATGGCAAAAGCCCAATGTCCACACCCACTGGCTACACCGCCCAACCATACCCCAATGAGCATACACCCACTGACCACACCTCAATGACCATGCTCCCCAACTACATACCAATTACCACCCTAATGACAACCCCTACTGACCACACCTCAAGGACCACCCCAATGAAAATACCCACTGTCCAAAGCCACTGCCCACACCCACTTACCAAACCCCACTAACAAACCAAACGACTCCTCTGACCACACCAAACTGACCACGTCCAATGACCGGCCCCACTGACCACACCCACTGACATCAATCTACTGACAAATCAACTGACCACACTTCTAAGGATTACCTCCACTGATTACACAAACAATCACACCCCCTGGCCACGCAACTGACCAGCCCCACCTGGCTACCAAACTGACCACATTTACTGACCGCATCCACTGAAAATACTTATAAATCACCTCCCCAAAGCACACCCCAATGACTGCAGACCACTGACCACACCCCCAAACGACACCCCAATGACCTCTCAACTTACCACAACCACTGACCACACCAAGTTACCCACCCAATGCTCACTCTGCACTGCCACACCCACTGACCATACACTCATTTTGCACACCCCACTGATCACACCAACTGATCGCACCCACTGACCACACCCTTTGCCAAGACACCAATGCCCACATCCCACTGGCCACACCCACTGAACATGTACTGACTGACCACAGGCCACTGATCACCCCCAGTAGCTACACCAACTGGCCATTTCCCACTGATTCCAACCACTGACGACACCCCATTGAAAACCCAGCTGACCATATCCACTGTCCACAAACACTGACCACTTCTCACTGACTACCTAGCTGACCACATTCACTGACCACACCCACTCACCATAGCCAGTGACCACACCCACTGACCACACCCCAAGGACAACCCAACTCACCACACTCACTGACCACACTCATTGCCCACAACCAGTGACCACGCCCCACTGACCGCACCCTGTGCACAGCAATGCTCAGGAGGGGAGGGGGGGCTGCAGTACCTGGTTCTGTCCACAAGGGGACAGCACTGCTCTGGGAGGGAGGAGCACTACCATGCTGTGTCTACAAATGGGCAGTACTGCTCAGAGTGGGAGGGTAGTAGTGTCGAGTTTTTTCCACAAATAGGCAGGACTCCTCAGTAAGGGAGGGGTCTGAAGTAGCACCTTGTGTCCACAAGGGGGCAGCACTACTAGGCAGAGGGTAGCGGGACTGCAATACCATGTGGTCTCCACAAGGGGAGAGGACTCATCAGAGGGAGGGGCTGCAGTACCAGCTTGTGTTCACAAGGGGCAGCACTACTCGAAAATGGGGTGCTGCAGTACCCAGCTGTGTCCACAAGAGGGGGAGCACTGTTCGAGGGGTGGGCCTGCAGAATCTGGCTGTGTCCACAAGGGGGTAGCATCGTTCGGAGTGGGGGCGGCTGCAGTACCAGGTTGTGTCCACAAAGGGGAAGCACTGCTCAGAAGGAGGGGGCTCCACTACCATGTTGTGTACACACAAAGCAGCACTGCGTGAAGTGGGGCTGCAGTACCGGGCTGTGCCCACAAGGGGGAAGCATTGCTCATGAAGGCGAGGGGGGGAGGGGGGGACCTGCAGTTGCAGTCTGTGTCCACAAAGGGGGCAGGACTTCTGGGGGAAGGGGGGTGGGGGCTGTAATACGGGGTTGTGTCCACAAGGGGACAGCACTGCTCATGGGAGAAGGCTGCAGTACAATCCTGTGCCTACAAGGAGACAGAAGTGTTCAGAAGGAGGGAACACCAGGATCATGTAGTGTCCAAAAGGGGGCAGAACTGGTGGTGGAGGGGGCTGCAGTACTGCACTGTGTGCACAATGGGACAGCACTGCTTGTAGAGGGAGGGGCTGCAGTACCGAGTTCTGTCCACAAGGGTGCAGGACTGCTCGGGGGGGTAGGGGCTGTGGTACCAGGTTGTGTCCATGGGGGCACAACACTACTTGGGGGTTATGGGCTGCAGTACCATGTTGTGATCACAAGGAGTCAGCACTGCACAGAAGGGGGAGGCCTGCAGTACTTAGCTGTTCCCAGGAGGGGGCAGCACTCCTCAGAAGTAAGCAGCTGCAGTACCCGGCTGTGTCCACAAGATGGCAGCACTGCTAGGGAGGCGGGGGAGATGTTGCAGCATTATGGTGTGTCCACAAAAGGACAGCACTGCTCAAAGTGGGAGTACTGGATTGTAACCACAAGGGGGCAGCACTGCTTAGGAAGGGTGGAGCTCCAGTACCATGCTCTGTCCCCAGGAGGACAGCACTGCTTGCGGAGGGGCACTACAGTACCCTGTTGTGTCCACAATGGGGCAGCACTACAAAGAATGCAGGGCCTGCACCACTGGGTTGTGTCCACCAATGCACAGCTCTGCTCAGGGAGGGCGGGGTCTGCAGTACCGTGCTGTGTTGACAAAGAGGAAGCACTGCTCAGTAGGGAGCGGGTACAACACTGGGCTGTGTCCCAAAGGGGGCAACACTGCTCAGAAGGAGGGGGATGCAGTACCATGCTGTGTCGACAAAGGGGGCAGCTCTTCTCAGGGGTTTGGGGCTGCAGTACAAGGCTGTACACACAAGGGGACAGCACTGCGCTAGGGGAGTGAGGTCTGCAGTACCAGGCTGTGCCCACAAGGGGACAGCACTGCTCTAGGGGAGTGGGGGCTGCAGTATGAGGTTGTGTCCACAAAAAAGCAGCATTGCTCAGAGGGGGGGCCTGCAATACCGGTCTGTGTCCACAAGGCAGCAGCACAGCTTGTGAGAGGGTGAGGGTTGCAGTGCTGAGTTTTGTTCACAAGGGGGCAGGACTGCTTGGCAAAGGGTGGGGGCTACAGTACAGGGTAGTGTCCTCAAGTGGGCAGTACTACTCAGGAGGGGTGTGGTCTGCAGTAGCATGCTGTGTCCAGAATGGGACAGCACTGCTCAGAGAGGGGGGGCTGCAGTACCGCGTTGTGTCCAAATGAGGGCAGCACTACACAAAAGGGGAGGGCTGCATGACCCTGCTGTGCCCACAAGGGGGCAGCACTTTTCGAGGGTGGGGGAGGGGGTGCTGAAGTACAGGGCTGTGTCCACAAGGGGGCAGCAAAGATCTGAGACAAGGTGGTTGCAGTACAGGGTTCTGTCCACAAGAGGCAGCACTACTCAAGGGTAGGGCTACGGAACTGGGTTGTGTCCACAAAGGGACAGCTATGTTCAGAGGGGGTGGCTGCAGTACCAGGTTGTATCCACGTGGGGGCAGCACTGCTCAAAGTAGGGGTGGCTGCAGTGATATCCTGTGTCCATGAGGGGACAGCACTGCTCTCACTGGGTGGCTGCAGTAATGTGTTGGCTCCACAAGGGGGCAGCAGTTCTCAGGGTGGGGCCTGAAGTACCGGGTTGTGTTCACAATGGGGCAGCTCTGCTTGGGGGAGTTGAGGGCTGCACTTCCAGGTTGTGTCCCAAAGAGGACAGCACTCCTTGTGGGGTGGGGGTTGCAGTACCGGCTTGTGTCAACAAAAGGGCAGCAGTAATCGGAAGGAGGGGCTGCAGTGCCCAAGTGTGTCACTAGGGAGCAGCACTGCTCGGGGAGGGTGGGGCCTGCAGTACTGGGCTGTGTCTACAAGGGGGCAGAATTGCTTGGTGCGGAGGCCTGCAATACTGGGTTGTGTGCAGAAGAGGGCAGCACTGCTTAAGGAGGAGGGCCGATGCAGTATGTGGTTGTGTCCATAAGGGGCAGCACTGGTAAGATGGAGGGGGATTCAGGCTGCAGTACTTAGTTGTGTCCACAAGAGGGTAGAACTGCCTGGGGAGGGGGCTGCAGTACCGGGCTATGTCCACAAGGAGGCAGCACTACTCAGATAAGAGGGGGCTGCAGTACCATGCTGTGTCCACAAGGAAGCAGCACTCCTCAAGGGATGGGTCTGCAGTACCGGCGTGGAGTCTATAAGGGGGCAGCACTGTTAATGGAGGGGGGGAGCTGCAGTGCCAAGATTTTTTCCACAAGGGGGCAGAACTGCTCGGGGGTGGTGCGGTCTGCAGTACCATGCTGCATTCACAACTCGAGAGCACTGCTCTGACAGGTTGTCTGCACTACCAGGTTGTGGGTTGTGTCCACGAGGGGGCAGCAGCACTCATAAGGGAGTGGGAGGTGCAGTACCATGCTGTGTCCACAAAAAACAGCACTGCTGCGGGGAGGGGGCTGCAATACTGAGCTGGGTCCACAATAGGGCAACACTGCTCAGAAGAGGCGAGGTTACAGTACTGGGTTGTGTCAAAAAGAGGGCAGCACTGCTCGGGAAGGCAGGGGGCTGCAGTACCATTTTGTGTCCACAAGGCGGCAGCACTGCTCAGGGGCTGCAATACTATGGTGTGTCTACAAGGGGGCAGCATTGCTTGGAGAGAGGGCTGCAATATTTGGTTTTGTCCAAAAGGAGCTGGACTGCTGGGAGTGGGGGGGACTGTAGTACCATGCTGTGCCCACAAGGGGGCAGCACGGTTTGGGGAGGGGGGAGTTGAAGTACCAAGTTTTGTTCACAAGGGGGCAGAATTGCTTAGGGGGTGGGGGGAGGGAAAGGGACTTCAGCACCATCCATGCTGTATCCACAAGGGGGAAGCACTCCTCAAGGGGTGGTTCTGCAGTACCGTGTTGAGTCCACAAGTGGGCGGCAGTGCTCAGCGGTGGGGGGCGGGGGGGAGGGGTGTGGGAGACCAGAGTATTCCTCTGGCTTCCCTGGGAGGTCTAAGTCACCCCTGGCGGGGTCCCCAAAGACCCTGGAATGAGACCCAGGTGTCTTAGGGGCTGGACTTAGCTGCTTGGAACAATTTGCCAACGTTGAGAGAAGAAATGCAAGCTGCAAAAATAAATAGAGTGCAAATTAGACTGTTAGAATGTAGAATAAGTAGATTTCTAGAATGTTTATATTAAGGGGCTCGTGGCCAACATGGAGAATTTGGGACGTGGATACTTTTTCCTCCTTCTTCTCCGTGTCATCCATGCTGGGTGACATGCTGGCACTTTTAGATTGGATGTGAACAAAGCTGGACCGTATTATAAGACTGAAGTGTATTGGGAGTAATTTATAAATACCTAGTACGTAATTTAGAGTATAAAAGAAAAGTCCTGCCTCTATCAGGCAGATTCTGCCTTGGACGTCTGCCCAGTCTGGATTGTGTTGTTTAACCAAAAACTTGAATCGCTTGGCAGTACCAATCAGATCACTCTGGTAGTTTTTAGTAACTTTCTCCCATGCCTCTAAATCGTTTGTAGGAAAGGATACTTTAACTAACATCCTTGCTCCCTCTGGTCCCACTGCCTCACACAGTGGTGCTTGTATTTTCTCTTTTTTTCAACTGCTAGTTCAGGTTACTGTGGGACTGCTTTGGAGAGGTGGGCTGTGGGGAGAAGACAGCTCGTCATCACTGTCACTACTGCATGGATATGGTGCTCTGGCAGGTGAGGGAATAGGCTGCTCAGTCTCTTTCTTTTCTAAGGAAACTGAAGCAGGGCTTAAGTGTGGTGATTCCCTTGAACCTGTTCCCTCTGTTTGTCTACCCTGCCTTTTAGGGGGTGGCCTGAGCAAATCTGTTAACTCCTGTTCTTGTTTTCCTGCATGATAAACTTTATCAGGCACCTTTGATTTATGGAGCAGGCATCACAGCAATGCTTAGGTTTCCCTTTCTTTGCCAGGCCGTCCTTTTCCAAAGCTTGTACAAAGGGGTCAGAGGGAGGCCTAATCCCACAACTTCTCTGCCATTCAGAATGATTTTGGAGAGAGAAAAACATACCAGCATATATCATCTCCTCCCATTTTTCTTCTCTTATTAAAGATAACATCAACTGCAATAAGGTTTCATAAGCCAAACTCCCCGAGGGCGGCCATCAGGTGCCTTCTCCCAATTTATAAAGTGGCCACCATTTTATACAATACTTCACATGGTTTCAATTCCTCCATTCCCCACAATTTCTCTCCAATATGCCAGAATAAAGACTAGGGGACTGACTTTAGAAATCTCCTTGCTCTGGCAGGTGCCCATTGTTCTTTCTGCTTTTTGTTTGATTTTTTTTTTTTTTCTCAAGTTCCTTTATTTTATACCAGCTCTTATCCTTGACCTAGTAGTCTCAGGGAACGAAAATACTGAGGACATGATGTCCTGATTATTTCTGCTCTCTCCTCTAAGTTATTCGAAATCCCCCTTCTCCAAAAACTCAAACAGCTGGCTGCTTCCTTCTCCTATTTGACCAGGCAGAAATTCCACAAATACACCATTGTGTCTCAAATACTAAAAGTTAAACTACGAGGGGAGACTTATAATTCATTTTACCAAGCTGGCACCATTCCCAGTCTTTTTCAAAAATATCCAAATTCTCCATCTTTGAACCTTTTCCACAGACTAGACTCACTATCTCAAACTGATTGTGTGCTACTTTCCAATTATAGCATCTCAGGAGCTCCAGGGCACACCCTGGGCACATAGGTCTCCTTCTATAAGATATACAATACCATCTCTTGTTGTACCCTCTGCAGTGGAGAAGGACCCAAATTGGATGCCACTCTGGTTCCCAATGAAAAATCATCAACCCACACGAAAAGTAAGGAGTTACCCCTATTAGTCTCCACCTTTGTGGATTTCTGAGATTATTCTCAGTTGGGGGTAGTTCCCAGTCAAAAACCAAATAATTACTTGTTTGACTCTAATACAATCCCCCTCAAAACACCCTCTCTCTCCTCCCTTTCCCCCATCTGACAATAGTCCTGTCTCCTCCTTCAGCTAAAAATTCACCTGGCTGGAGCCCAAACTGTCTAGAGAGCCCTTCCCTGGATGGTTGGGCACTTGTGTCTCGCACTCGAGCTTTGCTGGCCACTTTTAACAATTTATTAAGAACAAACAAATGGCCTGTGTAACACAGAAATTCCCAATTCACTGCAATTATAATTTTTAGCACAAGATGGTAGTGTTGTATCACAAATGAACTAAGCGGCTATTACCTTCTTGCAACTACGACTTCTGACACAAGATGGTAGTGTTGCCTCAAAAATACATGATAGCCATCATAATTGTAGAAAATCTCATCTAGCACTCTTCACAGACACACACACATCCAAAATCACAACCATAACAACAGCTCGCCAAAACAGCAGCAATAAACAAGGATTTGCCCAAGCCCACCCCCAGAACTTGCCCCCTTGTGCCCTCTACAATACAGCAGAATCCCTTCACTGGCAACTTAAACAGTTCTTGCTTAAACAGTTCTTTCTGCTTGCACACAATACCTTTCAGCCCTCATCATGCATAGGACATTGTCTATGTCTTCCCAATTAGCCCTCTCACCCTGGGGTAATTTTAAAATCATGATCATACCATTTTGTCCTTGGCCAGCACACTTGTCTGTCTCCCACACTGAAGCAGGCAGGAGTGGAGGTCTCTTGTCCAAGAGGGACTCTGGCTGGTGCACCTGGAGCTGTCACACTCCCATCTGTTCCAGTGGGAAGAGAAGGTCCTGCTGTGGCCGCCAAAATGATTCCTGAAAGGCAAAGACAGAATACCTTTCCACCAGTTTAGTCAAAAGGATATGTTTATTTCAGGGCTGGGTGGACACATGGGATTGCTCCCAAAGGCTTTTAGCCTTCTATTTATTCACAAAAGTCATGCATATTATAAGATGCCTACACATATTTATTACCTGTTACCACCCATTCCCCGCTCGGTATTAAAATTATTTGCATACTCATTGTGGTTGCATAGTGTTCCCTTGGTATTGGGTCGGTGGTCTTTTAAATGAGTTGGAGGGTTTCAAGGAATGAAGTAAGGACCGTCTACCTGGCTCTAAACTTTTTTTACCTCTGTCCTGTTATTATGACTACATGACCTGTTAATCCCTTCATTCAGGTCTTTATTAGTTTCAGTGTCAAAATTTATGATGGATGGGTCTCCCCTGGCTGGATTTGAGTATTTTCTAATGTATATCAGTTATCACTTAAATGCTTCCATATGTGTATTTTGGCTGATTCTGAATGTTAAACATTCAATCTTTATTAACTTCTTATCCCTATAAAAAGATATATACCTTTATGGGTTACATTCCTAACTTCTAGCTTCTATATCTTCTAAGATATCCCATAACTTGTTTCCTCAAACACACAATTATTTAAGCTGTAACAGAACATTTTGGTTTAGTGGAATCCCACTGTGAGCCATGGTCGCCTGGTCGAGATCGATGTTTTTTCCCACAGGAAAGAAAAGTGAGATGTCCAAGTGTTTTGGAAGAAGATGAGAGGTGGCCACTCTTGGGCTAAACGAGCCTGACCTGTCTCTCCTTACACCTTTCACTTGGGGGAAATCCTTGGACAGGGATATTTGAAGGTGCAATCTCAGTTTTGCTTGTGGGTGCCTGGAATGGAAGAAGAGTTCTTTTCATTAGGAAACACACCAGTGTTTCCAAAGGCAGATGAGAGCCAGCCCTCAGGAAGCCAAGGCCAGCCAGACTTGTCACTCATGGCAGCTTTTGTCTGGGAGCTGTCCTTGGATCTAGGGAATTCCAGAGGTGGATTCCCAATATTGGCCATGGACACCAGGAGGACAAGGACAGTTCTTTTCCACAGGAAAGAAATCCCAGAGCCCCAGTGTTTCCATTGCAAATGAGAAGCGACCCTCAAGATGCCAAGGTCAGCCAGACCTGTCAGGTGGCCACAGGAGGCCCAGCCAGCCAGACCTGTTCCATGATCCCTTGGTTCCATGAGACCTCAAAGAGTCACAATGTTGTCCTTGATTCCATGAGTCCCAGTAGTGTCACAATATTCTCCTTATCACAATATTCCCCTTGTCACAATATTCTTCTTGCTACAATATTCTTCTTGCTACAATATTCTCCTTGCTTCTGTAGTGTCACAAATGCCTCTTGCTTCCATAAGGTCTGGCAGTGTCACCATGGCCCCTGGGCTCCATGTGGCCCCACTGTGTCACAATGGTTCTTGTGACAATGGTTCTCTGCTCCTTGGTTCTACAGGCCCCACAGCTTCATCACTGACCCTTGGTTCCATACGGGTTCCAGGAGGCACCAGAGTGTCACAATGGTCTCTTTGGTTCCATGAGGTTCCACAGTGTCTCCATGGTGTCCCTGGACCCACATTGTCACAACTGACCCACGGTTCCATGAGGTTCCGCAGTGTCACCGTGGTCGCTGTCAGAGGCTGGATGAGATCAATGTCCCAGACACCTCGGGATGAGCTGTCAATCAGTCACACAGGGGGCTGGTGCTGACCCAGGCTCTGGTTGCCCCAGCAATCACAAGTCCCACCTGGGGGAGGCCCACGAAGGCCCAGGGGCTTAAAACACGGAGCATGGGCTCAGCCCATGGTCTGTACCCTGCCTTCTGCTGGGGTCTGTGTCTCACCCACACTGGAACCCCAGGAGTTGGTAGCCATGTGTGTGTCTTTCTATAGAGCTTCTGTCTTTCTGTCCCTCTCTCCTCTCCTAATGCTCTTTATATGGAACATATTTGGTATCTCAACAACCTCTGCCTCCAACCAGCCCAGGCCTTGCTCAGCATTGCAGTTCCTGCTCACAGCCTTTGGCTCCTGCAATCCTGCCCTCAAGGATCTGCTCTCACCAGTCCCTGGGGAGCCTTTGGCAGTCCCTGCCCTCAGTGGGGCCACTGATGCTCCAAGGGACTTGGAGTTTTGCTTCTGACTCCTTGAGCAGCTTCTTCAACCTTCTCTCAGTGCCTGAGACTTCAGGACTCAGCCCCAAATTCACCCTGGGGATTATTAAAATACGGAAAGCCCTTCGGGGCTCTTTTGTCTTCCTTTAGTTGTCTTCAAGTCTGCAGGGCTTGTGCAACTGTTTGGAGTCAGTTTGGAGTTCTGTTAAGGAAGCAGATTTCAAAGTGCACCTCATGACATTTTTTCTTTAATATAGTGAGTATGTTTTAATTTTTCATTTCAGAGAAAAGGTGACAGAAATATTCTGCTGGTGCTGTTGATGCTGAATGTCTCCTTAGGAGATCTGGGCACACAGAAGAATGAGTCCCTTGCAGGCTGTTCCTGTTTGGACAACCTGCTCCTCACCCCCAGCCTCACCATGTCTGACACTGCCCACCTGGGACTGACATCCCTGTGCCCTGCATCAGAACCTTGTCCCCTGAGCTCTGCAGCTGGGTGTCCCAGCCCATTGCACCGTGTCCCACCTGCTCTCCTCAGGGCTCTGCCTGCACACAGGCCCGGGAGAAATTTCCTGTTTGTGAGAACAGAATGGAAAAGCCTGAGCAGCTTTCCTGAACACCAAACTCCACTGAGGAACCATATGCTCAGTACAGGTTACCTGAAATTATGTCACCTTTCTACAAAGGACAGTGGGACCAGAAATGGTCTCTGTAAGCAGAATTTTCTGAGTCTTTCACCTGAATTCTCTGTCGCTCTCCTTTCCCTGTATCTCTGTTGCAGATGGAAATTGCTGGTGCCATTCTCACCTTTAACTCCTCTTTTGAACGCAGACAGGTGTTCCCAGGTGTGTTAAGCAGGCTCAGTGTTTCCACAAAACTTTTGTGTTTCTCAGGGAATAAAGGACCCATTTTGACACTGAGGAGGCAACATGGAAGCAAGAAGTCAATTGTGACACTTGGTTCCCATGGAACCGAGGGCCCATTGTGACACAGCAGGGCCACATGGATCCAGTGGTCCATTGTGACACTGTGGATCTACGGAGACCATGGCAACAGAGCTGGAACCCCATGGAACCAAGGAGTCCATGGTTTCCCAGTGGGGCTGCATGGACCCAGTTGTCCATTGTTACCCTGCCTATCCAAGGAGTCCATCTTGACACCATGGAAGCTCATGGAATGGGGTAGGCCATGGTGACACTGCAGAACTTCATGAAACCAAACATCCGCTGTGACCCAGCAGGGCATCACTGGAACCAAGGAACCGCTGCTGACAGTACGGAAACTCATGGAACCAGGGGGCTGTTGTGGCCCTGCAGAACCAGCACAGCTGCTGGACCTTGTCCCCTGGCCCTTGGGAAGGGAATGTGGTAAGTTGGGTGGGCAGGGGAATGTGGGCAGTGGTGTGGCCAGTAGGTTTGGTCAGTGGAGTGTGGTCTGTGGGTGTGGGAAGTGGGTGTGGGCAGAAGGTGTGGTCAGTGGTTGTGTTCAATGGAGGGGTGCTCAGTTGAGTGGTCATTCGGTGTGGTCAGTGGATGGGGTTAGTGGATGTGTTCAGTGGGTATGCTCAGTGGAGGTGTTGCCCGATGCCCCAAACAGAACACAAACTAACAGAGTTAGTTTATGCGGTGCTTTATTCAGGGCCCGGGGAACCTGCGGACTAGCGTCCAAAGTCAGGATCCCACAGTTCCCTTTTTCGTCAGGTTTTTATACCTTTTTACAAAGTAGTCTACGTGCAGAAGTACACATTCTTCAAGACAATACAGATACATAAATCTTGTAGATATCATTCCTAAAAGTTATAAATTCTGCATGCTTGTCTATTCAAAACTATAGGCTACCCCCCTTTAATCCCCCTTGCATGTTTTCCCATCACTAGAACCCTTTATTTATTATTATACTTTAGCCTTATCTTGAAAGTTTCTAAATGTTCTATATGCTCTATTAAATTCTTTAATTGTTGTTTTCACAGTCCCCAGCTAATTCCCAGGGCTGGTTCCCAGGGCCTGTCCGAGAACTGCAGTTTTCTAAGCCTTAGCATGACTACTACTATATTTACATTAGTCCTTTTTCTCATTATTTCGGTATCACTATTACCTATAGCCTATCACAACTACTAACATTACCATATTCATGTTACTATTTCCAATCACAAAAGGTTAGTATGTTACAGTTTAAGCTAGAAGTTGTTCTTCAGTTTTCCTGCAGTGGAAAATTCTGAGATCTTTTCTCTACTTGCAACATGGCATTTTTGTTTGTGAAAATCTTTTTGCTTGGTAAGAATATCTTTTGTTTGAGGTGGATTTATCCTTTGTTCTTAGTCATGAAAGCCCCTTCCAACTCACTTACTCTTTGCCTTCTTAGTTACCCAGTAAAACTCACTCAGCAGTTCTTTTCTTCCACATCAAAACTTGCTGTCATTTCTATACCTTCTTCAGATTCTACATTCAAAGATCTTTCTGTTATACATACATACGTGTGCAACATTCCTGTCAACTCCTTCTCCTTCCCACCAGGGGATCGTGGCACCAAAGAGGCCATTTGGAAGCAGAGTGGCCTCATGGAACCGTGGAGACCATAATGACAATGTGTGTCTAACCTAAGGACATTGTGGCACTGCAGGGACTCATGGAACCAAGGGCACAGTGGTGACACTGTGAGCCCCAAGGGACCAAGGGGGCATTCTGGCATTGCAGAACCAAGGGAACATTGTGACGCTGTGTGGTGTCATGGAACCAATGCTCTGTTGTGACACTGCAGAGCCTGATGGAATCATGGAGACCACTGTGACACAACAGGCCTCATGAACAAAGGGGCCCTTGCGACACTTTGGGCTCCACAGAATCAAGGAGTCCATTGTGACACTGCGGGGCCCTGTCGGGCCGAGGGGCAATTGTGGCACTGTGTGACACTGTTACGAGTGGATGTGAGAGTTTAGAGAGTCCCTGCCCTTTGTCCAGGCCTCTGGCAGCAGGCAGTGCCTTTATGGAGGTGGCCAGCACCCCAAAACACACTCTCCTTTGCAAGTTATTTAACAATGGCTGATTCCATGTATTATAGATTGAATTATTTACTTAATAGAAAGAAAACTAACAGATATAAGACATTAAACTAATGCTACACAGGAATAAGGACAAAAAGATACTTCTAGCAGGTATATACAGCACAAGGTTAAAAGTACCTCTTAATGCTACAGCTAGCAAAGAAATAACACCACTAAGGATTCGATGTATCTTACCATCCAATTGTTGGTGGGATCTCACATGGAGATCCTTTCCCTCAGTTCCCAGGGAAGTAACCATGGAATCTGTGTCCAAACTACAGGAAGAAGTCCTTTACACCTTCAGGGTGTGCATGTCGCAGTTTCTGCATCTGTGATAACTCGTATTCTTTTACAGTTTGTAAAACAGTGTCTCTCAGTCAAGAATATTTCTTTTATCTCTTCCCACATCTGCTCTCCAGGCTAAGATGTTGATTCTTAGCTGAGGCCTGAGCCCTTTTGGCACCAGAGATGGCGCCTTGCTGGGCCTCTCACCCGGGTTATCTCTTTATGCACCGACTGTCTGTGCTAGGGGTGGGTACATGTCCTGCCACAGGCACCACAGAACCAAGGAGACCATTGTGACACTGCAGCCCCATGGAACTGAGGGTTCATGTGACAGTGGGGACACCATGGAACCAAAGGCTGAATGTGACATCGTGGGCCTTCATGGAATACTGGAGACCACTGTGACACTTCAAGGCCACTTCAAGGTTGAATTAAGGGGCTCTGCAGGACCTTGTGGAAGCAAGGAGACCATTGTGACACTGCAGGGCCTCATGGAAGCAAGGGACAGTTGTTACACTGTGGGACCCCAAGGAAGCAAAGGGCCAGTGTGACACAGCTGGGCCTTGTGCAGCCACAGGGACATTGTGACCCTGAGGAGTCCAGTGGAACCAAGGGACCATTGGGACACTGCAGGACTACATGGAACCACAGAGACCATTGTGACACTCTGCAGCCTCATGGAACCAAGGGGACATTGTATCATTGTACAGTCCTATGGAACCAGGGAAACTATTCTGACACTGCAAGGCATTATGGAAGAAAGGGAACATTGTGACACTGCAGGGCCCCACGGATCCAAGGGAACAGCTAACAGATCTAGTTGGCTTGGCCTGACTGATCCAACTGACTTTGCCATGTCAAGGGTCTCTTCTCATGTGCCCCTGAAACACTGGGGTTCTGGGCTTTCCTTCAAATGCAAAAGAACTCTCCTTCACTTCAAGGTGCCCATGTCCAAAATGGGATACTGCTTTAAAAATTCCCAATATTCAGAGATTGCTACTCAACAAATATTGCCATTACAAACAAGTTTGGCTGTCCTTGGCTTCCTGAGAGTCAGCTCCTACGTACCTGCAGACACTGGGGCCATGAGCTGTCCTTGCTATGGAAAAGAACTGTCCTTCCTGCCCAGGCATCCATGGAAAAACTGTTACTTCTCATCCAAAATTCCCTATATGCAAGGGTTTCTCCCAAATGGAAAAAACTGCCAGGACAGAAAGGTCTGTCTGGCCTTACCTCTGGTGGTTGCCTCTAATTCACCCTGAAATACTGGGGCTCTGTGCTTTCCATCCTATGGGAAAAACTGGCCTTCTCATCCAAGCACTCATGGCTGAAATTGGGATTCGGCCCTCAAAAATTCCATATATCCAATGGTTGCTCCCAGATGAAAGCTGCCAGGACAGATGGGTCGGTTGGCCTTGGCCTCCAGTGGCTACTGCTCAACTGCCCCTGAGGCACTGGGGCTCCATGCTTGCCTTCCTATGGAAAAGAACCATCCTTCTCTCCAAAAGCCCATGGCCAAAATTAGGATTCCACATTCCATATTCTTTATATGCAAGGATTGTTTTCAGATAAACCTGTCAGGAACAACCGGTCACGCTTGCCTTGGCCTCTGGTGGCTGCAGTTCATTCGGCCCCTGAAACACTGGGGCTCTGTGGCTTCCTCCTGTGGAGTCCATGGTGACACTGTGGGGCCTTTGGAACCAAGGCCATCACTGTGGCACTGCTGGGCCGCAGGGTCCCAAGGGGCTGGTGTGAAGCAGCAGGGCTTTGTGGAACCAAGAGGCCATTGCTGCATTACAGGCCTGGTGCAGCCAAAGGGCCATTGTGATCCTGCAGGGCACCGTGGATCCATGGAGACCATTGTGGCACTGCAAGGTCCCATGGAATCATGGAGACCATTGGGGCACTGTGGGGCCTCATAGAGTCAAGGGCACTTGGAATGGGACTGGATGGTTTGGCCTCCTGGGGACCACCTGGCAGGTTCAGCTCATCCTGCCATGGCAAGGGCAGTGTCTTATGAGCCCCTGGAGCACTGGGGCTCTGTGCTTTCCTTTCTATGGAAAAGAACCATCCCTCTTTCCTGTGCCCAAGGCTGAAATTGGTAATCCCCATAAAATTTTCCCTAAATGCAAGGGTTCTCCCAGCAAAAATCTTCCAGGACAGACAGTCCTGTCTGGCCTTCGCTTCCTGTGGGCAGTCTCTCATTTACCACCAGACACTGGGGCTCTGTGCTTTCCTTCCTGTGGAAAAGAAGTGCCTATATCACGTGGGGGGGATTGACCAAAACTGGGATTCTACCTCCAAAATTCCACCTATCCAAGAATTTCATCAAGACAAAAGCAGCAATGACATATAGGGCTGGCTGCCTTGTCCTCTAGTGATTCTCTAAGATTATGAGAAGAATGTTTTAAGTTGCTAACACCTTGAGAAGGCCCAAATCTCCCAAGGTAGGGTTTGGATGCTACAATAACATGACCATTGTATAGGGACAAAGGAGCTCTGTGCTCAGTGTAGTGGAGACTGATGACAGCAGAGGAGAACCCAGACTGGACACAAGGAGAAAGGAATTTCTCTCCCAGGGCAGGGCTGGGGTGCAGCACATCCTCCAGAAAGAGTCTGGAGCAGCCCAAGGCTCTGTGTGGCCAGGCAGAGGCAGGCAGGACGCAGAGCTGTCAGCAAAGGAAGGGCCAGCGAGGTGGGGCAGCCGGGGGATGACGACAGCCTGCAGGGACAGAGGCGCAGGGCATGGACACCGTAGGACAGCCTGGGCTGCAGAGGGCACAGGGATGGGCAGCAGCTGAAAGGCCCTGCCAGAGCCAACTGCTGCAGCACTTGGGCCATGGCTGCTGGCCCTGGGCCTGAGGCCAGCAGGGGACAAGTGAGCCTTGCTGTGCTGGGGCCTCATTGCCTCCTTGACCCTGCTCAGCAGCCTGGCAGGGGCCGCCCCATGGTCCTGCCCTTGGCATTGCACATCCCCAGAGCCCAGTGCCCGGGAAGAGCCCTGAGCAATGAGGGAGGGACAGGATCTGCCTTGCCAGGGGCTGGGGCTCAGCCCTTGGCCCTTTGCATTCCTGAAACACATCCAGGTTTGCTCAGCATCAGAGGCACCTTTCCCTTGTTTGTCCCCACCTGTCATCAGTGCCTCCAGTGTTCTGCTCTAACAGGAACCTGGGGACGCATTTTGAGTCCTATCCCTCAGTGGGAACCATTAAAACTTTGGAGTTTTAATATGACTTTTTATTCTCGAGACGTTTTCCTTCAGCTTCCTCTCAGGGACTGATGTTCAGGGACATAGCACTGTTGGGAAATCCTAGCTCTACAGACACAGGGCAACGGAGAGGCGTTTGAAAAGATTTTATTCCATAATCAATCTTGTTGAAGTGTGAAGCATAAGAGATGGAAAACTCAATGCCATTCTATCAGAAGTCATGTTATTTCCTGGTTAAAATACCTTAGAAATGGTTTTTAGCCTATTACCTTTGCCACACATGGTGCTAATACTTCTAACACCAATCACCTCTTATTTTACCTTACATGGTCTTGCCACAATGCATCTTCCACAGTTCTAATTCTCCAAAATATCTGGTCTTTTTGCATAGCCATGGTTTGAAAGTTGTTTCTAGTTCTATCTGGCTCTCAACAATATCTTCTGTATTCCATACCTTTTCTAAGTCCGCACACCTTATCTCAGAGTTTGCATACAAATGTACAAGACTATGTGAGCTTTCAGTCAGGCTTTGAGAATCCTTTATAAAACCATTTTTCACAAAGATCAACCACAGAATGCTGCAATCACCTCTGCTCTAAAGAGAACAGTAATAAAATATACCCTTGAAAATAGGAATGGATATTTCTATAGAAATATCTAAGAAGCTGTTTGACATATTTTACCTTAACTGGAGTTCAAAACCTTCCAAATGAACTGCACCAGACCAGAGGAAATCAAGGCAGAACCGTGGTTTGTTAGGAAACCTCTCAAGATTTCAGTCAAACTCCAAAGTTTCTGATACTGTTCATGAGTCCCACTGCGGGACATGACTGAGAAAGTGTACCCAAGTTCCAGTTAGAGCAGGAAATTGGAGGCAGAGATGAGAGGTGGTGTAGGAAATTGTTGGGGGTTAAGTGTTTTCCTATTGCTGTGTCAATTTGAAGAATTTTTCCCATTGTCATGCCAACGGAGCTGCCAGTTTCACCGCGGATCTTTGATGGCTCTGGACAAAAGGAGTAGGTGGGATCGGCTTGGAGAGGGGCTCTCATGCTTCTGGAGGGGATTCGTGTTTCCGGCGAGCTGGGAGGAGGAGCCCCCCCACCCCTGGTCTTGGAGCCACGCGGCGAACGCAGGAGAGCCAGACCCTCTGCGATCACCTGCCCTGCATCTGCCCTGCTACAGCCTCCAGTCTCTGCGGACACAGCTGAGCACCAGAACCCATTGGTGAGCGAGGAGCTGCCCTCTCCAGCCGCTCCCCGCTGAGACCGGCGCGGCCGCGGCCGCCCCTTCCCGCCTCTGCTCCCGCCGAGAGAGAGCGTGCCCACAGCTAAAGAAAGGACTGGAACCGAGTAATCTGTTCTGTTTTGTTAGTAATTTTAACAACTGCTGTTGTTTCTGCTGGTACAGTTAGATATATTAGTAAAAGAGCTGTTATTCCTACCCCCTTATCTCTGCCTCAGAGTCCTTGATTCAAACGTTTATAATATTTGGGGGGAGTGGAATTCAGGTCTCTGTTTCAAAGGAAAATTTCTGCCTTTCTTGGCAGACACCTGTCCTTCAAACCAGGACATATGTCCACAAAGGGGCTGCACTGCTAAGAATGAGGGGGCTGCTGCACCAGCTTGTGTACACAATAGGGCAGCACTGTTTGGAGTGCGGGTGGGGAGTGGGGGGCGGAGGGGGCTGCAGTACCAGGTGGCATCCACAAGGAGGTAGCACTGCTCAGGGCACAGGGTTGCAGTTCAATGCTGTGTCCACAAGACTGCAGCACTGCTTGGCGGAGGACCTGCAGTATCTAGCTGTGTCCACAAGGGGGCAGAACTGCTCGGAAGGGAGGGGCCTGCAGTACCATGCTGTGTCCACAAAGGGGCAGCACCAATTGTGATGTTTTGTGACTGTAGTACCATGTTGTGTCCAGAAGGAGTCAGAATACTAGGAAGGGAGAGGTTGCAGTACCATGTTCGGTCCACAGGGGGACAACACTCCTCAGGGAAAGCGGGGGCTGCAGTACCGTGCAGTGTCCACAAGGGGGAAGCACTGCTCGGGGGGGAATTGCAATATTTGTTGTGTCCACAGTGGGGCATCAAAGCTTAGGGAGAAAGGGGTGCTGCAGTATTTGGTTCTGTTCTACAGGCGACTGCATTGCTGGGAGTAGGGGGACTGCAGTACGAGGTTGTGTCCACAAGGGGGCAGCGCTGCTTGGAGGGTGGAGCTGCAGTACCTTGCGGTGTCCACATTGGGCAGCATTTTTTTTTTTGGTGGGGGAAAAAGGACTGTGCCAAAACGCTGTGTCCATAAAGAGGCAGAAATGCTCAGAAGGTGGCGGGTTTCAGTACCCAGCTATGTCCACAACAGGGAAGCATTGCTCAGGTATGGAGGGGACTGCAGTACCGAATTCCTCCCACAAGAGGGCAACACTGCGCAGAAGGAGGTGGCTGCAGTACCATTCTGTGTCCTCAAGGGGGCAGCTCTGCTCAGGATGGGGCTGAAGTAAAAAATTGTGTCCAAAACGGGGCAGCACTTCTCGGGAGGGGGAGGTGCAGTACCAGGTTGTGTCCAGCAGGGAGCAGCACTGCTCATGATGAGGGGGGCTGCAGTACTAGGGTGTGCGCACAAGGGGGCAGCACAGCTCAGGGGGTGGTGCTGTAGTATCAGGTTGTGTCCACAAGGGGTAGCATTGTCCCGGGGAGGTGGGGGCTGCAGTACCATGCTGTGTCGAAAAGGGAGCAGCACTGCTCTGAGGGGGTAGGAGCAGCAGTACTGGGTTGTGTCCACAAGAGGGCAGCACTGCTCGGAGGGAGGGGGGAGGTTTCAGTACCATGCTGTATCCACAAGGGAACAGCACTGCTTGGGGAAGGGGGTGGAACCATCACGACTCCCGCTCGGGTTGAGGGCATCGTGACACTCAGTGCCAGACCCGGGAGGTTCTGGCCCCAGCAGATCCCAGATCCTAACAGATCTCAGGGTGACATTTCCCAGCTCCCAGTGGATCCCTCAGCCACCACTCTGGACCTGGTGGATCCCAGCCCCTGCATCTGATGGGCCATGGGGGTACTGAGCCCGCTGGATCCCAACTAGAACAGATCCCAGCCCCAAATCACTCAGCATCAGTGAATCCAGTGGGTCCCAAAGCCAGGAGATTCCCGATCCAGGTGGTTTCTGATCCAGCAGGTCCCAGAGCCAAGAGATCCCGGGCTCGTGTGTCCCCAGCCATTGACATCCCAGATCCAGCAGATCCCAGTGCCTGGTCTCCCAGACCAGTAGATCCCAGGTGGGCACATGGCAGATCCTAGACCTGGTAGATCCCAGATCCAGTGAATCCCGCCCCAACAGATCCCAAATCCAGCAGATCCCAGGTCTGGTGGATGCTATCTTGGCAGATACCAGATCCAGCAGATCTCTGATCCAGTGGGTCCCACCCCAACAGATCCCTGACTCAGAAATCCCAAACCCAGCAGACCTTTGATCCAGCAGATTACCAATCCAGTGGATCCCATCACAGCAGTTCCCAGACCTGGCAGATCCCAGATCCAGTGGACCCTGATCCCTGATGGACCCAGCAGATTCCGAATCAGTCGATCCCTCATCCAGTTGATCCTGTCCCAGCCAACCTCAGATCCAGAAACCCAAACCTGGCAGATCCAAGATCTAGCAGATCCCTGATCCAGTGAATCCCATCCTAGCAGATCTCTGACCCAAAATTCTGAACCCAGCAGATCCCAGATCTGGATGATCTCAGGTCCAGGGAATCCTCTCCCAGCAGATCCCATCCCAGAGGATTCCAGACCCAGCAGATCCTGCACCAGCAGATCCCTGATCCAAAGATCCCATCCCAGCAGATCCCAGATCCAAAGATCCCATCCCAGTAGATCCCAGATCCCAGAAGGTCCCATCCCAGCTGATCCCATCCCAGCAAATCCCAGATCCAAAGATCCCATCCCAGCAGATCCAATCCCAGCAAATCCCATCCCAGCAGATCCGAGACCCAGTTGATCCCATCCCAGCAGAACCCATCCCAGCAGATCCCATCCCAGCAGATCCTAAATCCAAAGATCCCATCCCACGAGATCCCAGCAGATCCCCTGGGCCAATCCCCTCATTAGCATCTCATTTGCATAAAACTGCCTTAATTCCCTCCCCTAAGCAACCAAAAATCTCTCATAAACACTTCCCGAGATATGCCCACACCCCTAATTAGAATCGCATTAGCATAACCAGCCAATATTCCCAACTCCCTCACCCCTCATTAGCATCTCGTTAGCATAAACACACCAATAATTCCAATGCCCTCTCCTAATTATCATCCAATTAAGAGAAGCACCTCCAGTATTCCCAAAGGCTACACCCTAATTAGCATCTCATTTGTGTAAACACCCCTAATCCCAACACCACAACCCTCATTAGCATATAATTTGCATAAGAACAGCATTAATTACCTTCCCGTGTCCCTAATTTGCATCTAATTTGCATAAAGTATCACTAATTTCCCCAGAACGCCACGCTCCTCATTAGCGTGTCATTGGCATAAAACTATTACCCCCCCCCAAATCCGAGTCAGCCAATCAGGACACAGTGCCATCAGATCCACCAATCCCCATTGGCCACCATGGCCTCACCCCACCCACCGCTGCCATTTTTGGGGCGTGGTATTTCTGTCGGCCACTTTGGGGCATGACCTTTGTTTTGTCGGCCTTATTGGGGGTGTGGCCTTTGAACTGGCAGCCAGACTTGGGCGTGGTCTGGATGCCATTTTTGGTGTGGTCTCAACACATTGTCCCCCATCTTGGGGGCACGGTCTCAGCATTTTTTCAGCCATCTTGGGGGCGTAGTCTCAGAATTTTGTCGCCATCTTGGGGGCGTGGTCTCAGCATTTTGTCAGCCATCTTGGGGAGCGGTCTAAACATTTTGCAAGCCATCTAGGGGGCGTGGTCTCAGCAGCACCGGCGGTCATCTCGGTGGATGTGGCCCGGCTCAGGCGGCCACCTCGAGGTCCCCCATGGGCAAAGTCCCGGTGTTGTCACCAGGGCTCAGCCCCTGCCAGCAAGAACCCCCTGGATCGGTGGTAATATCCAGCATTTTGGTCAAAAAGACTCATTTTGGAGGGAGCAATTAGGGGGTATAAAAAACGGATTTGGAACAAATTGAGGAATTTTGGGGTGAAAAAAGGAGATTTTAGGAGATAAATTGGGGATTTTGGTGTTGGGTTGAGTAGTTCGGAGACAAAACGAGGTAGTTTTGGGGGAAACAGGAAATTTGGTGCAGAATTAGTCATTTTGGGGTAAAACAAGAGTTTTGGGGATAAAATGAGAATCTTTGGCTGTAAAATCAAAGTTTTGGGATCAAAATAAGGGTTTTGGGGTAAATCATGGGGGATTTGAGGGGCAAAAATGGAAATTAGGGGTGATTTCGGGCTCAAATTTAGGAGTGTGGGGGTTTTGGGAGGAAAATGGAAAATTTGGGGTAAAAATGAGCAATTTGGGGGGAAATGTAGAGATTTGGGGGGAAATAGGGAATTTGGGATCGAAATGGGCAATTTGAGTGCAGAAGGGCAGAGTTTGGAGCAAAACAGGAAATTTTAGTCAAAAATGAGAAATATGGGGCTTTAAAGGGGCATTTTAGGGCAAAAGGATTTTTTGGTGAACAATTTGGCAATTTTGGGGAATTTGGGGAGAAGACTGGGAGTTTTAGGAGAGAAGGGGCAAATCTGGAGGAAAAAAATGGGGAATTTGGGGAAAAATGGCCAATTTTGGGACAAGAGGGGACATTGGGGAGCAGAAGTGTTACTTTTTGGCCTAAAATGAGAAATTTGGGGTGAAAATGTGAAATCTGGGATCAAAATGCTGCCAAAATGGCCGATTCTGGAATAAAATTGATATATTTGGGTTAAAATTGGAGCTTCCAAGGAAATTTGGGGGTCAAAATGAGCAATTGGGAGTCCAAATGCATAATTTAGGGCAAAAGGATCAGTTTTGGACTGAAAATGACATATTTTGGGAAAAATGGGAAATTTGAAATTAAAATTGGGAATTTGAGGTCAAGACGGGGAATTTTGGAATAAAATGGACAATCCTGAGGTAAAATGGGCAACTTGGATGCAAAAAGGTCAATTTTTTGAATGAAAGGAGAGAATTTTGAGGTCAAAATGAGAGATTTGAGGCTTAAAATGGAAAAAATCAGGTCAAAATTGGAGAGATTTTTGGGGAAATTTGGATCAAAATTGGAATTTGGAGTAAAAATGGGTGGTTTAGAGGCAGAAAGGTCAATTTTTGGACCAAACTGTGAAATTTCGGTCAAAATGGGCACTTTGGGGAAAATTTTGGGGACAAAATGAACAAATTTGTAGCAAAACTGCCAATTCTGGGATAAAATGTAGAACTTTGGGTCAAAAAGAACAATTTGGGGACAAAAAGGTCTTTTTTGGACTAAAATGGGTAAATTTGGGTTAAAGTAGGGAATTTGGGGGCCATTTCGGGACCAAAGTGGGGAGTTTGGGAATTCAAGCAGGATATTTGAGATCAAAATTTTCAGCAAATTTTTGACAAAAGTCGAGAAAGTTGTGTTCAAATTGGTGATCTGAGGGGAAATTTTTTTTCTATTTTTGGACTGACGGGAAACTTTGGGGTTAAAATGGAAGATTTGGGGAAAATCTGGAGGCGAATTTCTCCCCTCCCCCACACTGACCCCTCCTCCTCCGGCACAGCCAAGCAGCCAATAGGAGCACGAGGAGCAGCGAGGCCACGCCCACGACGACGACCAATGGGAGAAGATTGAAGTGAGCTGAACTGAGCTGAGGCTGAGAAACGCCGCCGCCCCCACCCCCCCCCCCCCCCCCGAAAAAACCTGGGTCAGCAAAAAAACACCAAAACCACCAAAATTTCCCCAAAAAACCCCCAGAGTCAGCAAATAACCCAAACTCCCCATAATTTTTGCCCCAAAACCCCCCTGGGTCAGTGAACACCCACAAAACCCAAAAATTTCACCCCAAAAAACCCCTGGATCAACAAAAATCCCGAAACACCCCCCCGGTTCACCAAACTCCCCAAAAACCCCAAAACTGAATCTCCTCAAAAACCCTGGGTCAGCAAAAATCCCAAAACGACCCCAAAAAAACCACTGGGTCAGTGAACACCCAAAAACCCCCAAAATTTTCCCTCGAAAACTCCCCTGGGTCAGCAATTACCCCAAAAACCCAAAATTTTTCCGAAAAAAATCCCTGAGTCAGTGAACACCCCAAAAATAATAAAAAAAAATGCCCCAAAAAATCCCTGGATCTGTGAAAACCCCAAAACTTCCCCAAAATGCCCCCCTAGGTCAGCAAATATCCTAAAAACCCCAAAAGCACAAAAAAAACCCCAAAACAAACAAACAAACAAAACAACAAGAAAACCTCCTGGATCAGCAAATACTCCAAAAACCCCAAAACACCCCTCTAGATCAGCAAATACCCCCAAAAAACCCAGAATTTTCCCCCCAAAAGATCCTGGGTTGGTGAACAGCCCAAAAACACCAAAACTGCTCCAAAAAATCCCTGGGTCAGTGGACACCACAAAAACCAAAAAAATTAATCCCAAAAAAACCATTTATGGTCAGTGAATATCCCAAAACCCCCAAAACTTCCCCCAAAAACGCCACTGGATCAGCAAATACCAAAAAAATCCCAAAATTTCCCCCCCCCAAAACAGCACTGAGTCAACAAATTTCCAAAAACCCCCAGACTGCACCAAGAACATCCTCTGGGTGAATGAACACCCCAAAAATCCCAAAATCACCCCCCAAAAAAGCCTGGATCAGCAAACAACCAAAAAAATTTTTAAAATGCCCCCAAGACTCTCCTGGATCAGAAAATACCCCCAAAAACCCAAAAACTGCCTCCAAAGAAACCCTGAGTCAGCAAATAGCCAAAAACCTAAAAAATTTCACCCCAAAAAACCCCGGGATCAGCAAATACCCAAAAACCCCAAAAAAACCCATGGGTAAGCAAATATCCCAAAACCCCCAAAATTTTACTCCAAAAAAACCCTGGGTGAGCAAATACCCCGAAAATGCCAAAACTGCCCCAAAAAAACCCCGTGGCTCAGCAAATACCCCAAAAAACCCCAAACTGCCCCAAAACTTCCCTGGCGTCAGTAAATATCCCAAAAACCCCAAAATTTCCCTCCCAAAAAATCCTGAATCAACAAACACCCCAAAATTGCCCCCAAAACTCCCCTGGGGGAGAAAATATCCAAAAAACCCCAAATTTTCTCCCCCAAAATCCCCTGGGTCAGTGAACACCCCCAAAACCCCAAAAAACCCAAAAAAACCCTAAAAAAACTTCAAAACCACCCCCCCAAAAAAACACTTGAGTCAGCAAATACCCCAAAAACCCCAAAATTTCCCTTGAAAAAGAAAAACCTGGGTCAGCAAATGCCCTAAAACCCCAAAATTTCACTCCCCAAAACCCTGGTTCAGCAAATACCCAAAAAAACCACAAAATTTCTTCCCCCCACCACAAAACGTGGGTCAGTGTACACCTCAAAACCACCTCCCAAAAAACCTGGGTCAGCAAATGCCCAAAAACCCCAAAAGTGCACTCTCCAAAACCCTGGTTCACCATATACACCAAAATTACCCAAAACTGCCCCAAAAACCTACCATGGCAAAGCAAATACAACAAAAACCCCAAAATTTCCCCCCCAAAAAAACCCCGAGGCAGCAAATACCCAAAAACCCCAAAACTGCCCCAAAAACAACCCCTGGGTCAGCAAATATCCCAAAAAACCCAAACTTTTCCCCCCCAAAAAACAAACCTGGGCCAGTGAACACCCCAAAAACCTCAAAATTTGCCCCCCAAAAAAACCCTGGGTGAGCAAATGCCCCAAAAAACCCCAAAACTGACCCCAAAAAACCTGGGTCAGCACAAATCCCAAAACCACCCCAAAAAAACCACTGTGAGCACACAAAACCCACAACATTTTCCTTCCAAAACCCCCCTGGGCCAGCAAATACCCCAAAAACCCCAAAATTTACCCCCAAAAACCTCGAGTCAGTGAACACCTCAAAGACTCCAAAACTGCCCCAAAAACACGCTGTGGCTCAGCAAATGCCCCAAAAAACTGAAAACTGTCCCCAAAACTCTCCTGGGTCAGCAAATATCGAGACCCCCCAGAATTTTCGTCCAAAAAACCCCTGGGTCAGTGAACACCCCAAAAACCCCAAAACTACGCAAGAAAAAACACCTTGGTCAACAAAAACCCACAAACCCCTAAATTTCTCCCCCAAAAGCCCCTAAATTTCAACCGCAAAACAATCCTGGGTCAGCTAACTCCCCAAAAACCCCCAAACCACCCCAAAAAACCACTATGTCAATGGACATCTAAAAACCCCAACATTTTCGCCCCAAAAAACAAACCCAGGTCAGCAAATACACCAAAAATGCCCCAACAACCCCAAAACTTCCCCAAAACCCTCCTGGTGATCCCAAATTTCAGACGCCCCAATTCTGACCCCAATTCTGGCCTCGTTTCCCCACCCCACACCCCAAAATCTCCCTAAAAATCCCCAAATTCACCCCAAATCCCACACCCCAAAACTGCCCTAAAAAAACCCAAAAACCTCCTTTTAAAAAAAAAAAAATAAAAATAAATCTCCCCAAAATCTTTTCCAAAAACCCCAAAAGCCCTAAATCTCCCCAAAACCCTCCCCAAAAAACCCAAAATCCGCCAAAAATCCCCCTAAATTCCTCGTGGTGACTCCAAATTCTGGATGCCCAAATTTCCACCCCAATGCTGGCCTCATTTCACCACCCCACACCCCAAAAAATCTGGGGGTTTTGGGGCTTCAATTTTGGGGAAATTTGGAGGTTTCCAAGCCAAATTTTGGAGAAATTTGGGGAGAAATTCTGGGATTTTGGGGCTCAAATTTGTGGAAATTTGGGGGTTTTGGGGCTCAATTTTGGGGAAATTTGGGGTGGAAATTTGGGGACTTTGGAGGCTCCATTTGGGGGAAATTTGGGAGGAATTTGGGGATTTTGGGGGTGAAATTTGGGGGGGAATTTGGGGGTATTAGGGCTCAATTTGGGGGAAATTTGGGGAGAATTTTGGGGGAACTTTGGGGATTTTGGGTCTCAGTTTGGGGGTAATATGGGGATTTTTGTGGTCACAATTTTGGGGAAATTTGGAGAGAAATTTTGGGGTTTTGAGGATTGATTTTTGGGGAAATTTGGCAGTTTGGGGTCTCAGTTTTTGGGGAAAATTTGAGGGTTTTGGTGGCTCAGTTTTGGGGAAATTTTGGGGAGAAATTTAGAGATTTTGGCGCTCAGTTATGGGGAAATCTGGGGGTTATGGACGCTCAATTTTGGGGAAATTTGAGAGATTTTGGAGGGTCAATTTTGGAGAAATTTAGGGGTTTGGGGCTCACTTTTGGGTCAATTTGGGCATTTATGGCTCAGTTCTTTGGGAAAGTGGGGATTTGGAGGTTCAGTTTTGGGAAATCGGGGAAAATTTAGGGAAATTTGAGGGTAATTCGAGGATTTCTGGGGCCACAATTTTGGGAAAATTCTACATAAATCACGGGTTTTGGGGCTCAATTTTGGGAAAATTTGGGGTAAAACTTGGGGATTTGGGGGCTAAATTTGAGGGAAATTTTGGGGAAATTTAGGGAAATTTGGGAGGAAATTTGGGGATTTTGGGTCTCAGTTTGGGGGTAATATGGGGATTTTTGGGGCCACAATTTGGAGGATATTAGGGGAAAAGTTAGGGGTTTTGGGGCTCCATTTGGGGGAAATTTGAGGATTTTGGGAGCTCTATTTTAGGTCAATTTGGGGTGAAATTCAAGAGATTTGGGGGCTCAATTTTGGGAAAAATTGGGGGATTTTGGAGGGTCAATTTTGGGGAAATTTAGGGGTTTGGGGCTCACTTTTGGGTCAATTTGGGCATTTAGGGCTCAATTTTTGGGAAATTTGGAGGCTCAGATTTGGAAAATTTGGAGGTAAATTTTGGGGGAAATTTTAGTGTTTTTGGAGTCAATTTTAAGAAAATTTGGGAGGACATTTGGGGATTTTGGGGGCCCAAATTAAATGTAATTTGAGGGATGTGGGGGGCTCAATTTTGATGGAAATTGGGGGGTTTGGGGGCTCAATTTAGGGCAGTTTGGGGGGCTCAATTTTGGGGTAATTTGTGGATTTTGGGGGCTCAATTTTGGGTCTCAGTTTTGGGGGAAATTTGGAGGGTTTTGGGACACGACTATTTGAAAATTTGGGGTGGATTTGGAGGGAAATTCGGGATTTTGGGTCTCAGTTTTAGGGGATATTTGGGCATTTTGGGGGCTCAATTTTGGGCGGAAATTTGGGCTTTTTTTTGGGGTTCAAATTCAAGGTAATTTGGGGGGTTTGGGGGCTCAATTTGGAGGGATATTTGGGGATTTTGGGGGCTCAATTTTAGGGTAATTTGGGGATTTTGGGGGCTCAATTTTGGGTCTCAGTTTTGGGCAAAATATGGACAGTTTTAGGATTCAATTTTTAGAAAATTTGGGGGTGGATTTGAAGGGAAAATTTGGGATTTTGGGGCTCAGTTTTGAGGAATATTTGGGGTTTTTGGCGGGCTCAATTTTAGGATAATTTAGGGATTTTGGGGGCCCAATTTGGGGCTGGAATTTGGTTTTATGTGGGTTCAAATTCAAGGCAATTTGAGGGGTTTCGGGGCTAAATTTTTGGGGTAATTTGGGGTAATTTAGGGGCTCAATTTTTGGTCTCAGTTTTGGGCGAAATTTGGAGGGTTTGGGGATTCAATTTTTAGAAAATTTGGGGAGGATTTGAGGGGAAAATTCGGGATTTTTGGGCTCAGTTTTGAGGGATAGTTAGGGATTTTGGGGCTCAATTTTGGGATGAAATTTGGGGTTTTTTGGGGTTCAAATTCAAGGTAATTTGGGGGGTTGGGAGCTCAATTTTGGGTCTCAATTTTGGGGGAAATTTGGAGGGTTTTAGGACTCAATTTTTAGAAAATTTGGGGGGAAATTTTAGGACTTTTGTGGCCCAATTTTGGCTGGAAATTTGGGGATTTTGAGCACTCAGATTAAAGGTAATTTGGGCAGTTTGGGGGCTCAGTTTTGGGGAATATTTGGCGATTTTGGGAGTGCAATTTTACGGTAATTTAGGGCTTTGGGGGCTCAAATTAAGGGTAATTTGGGGATTTTGGGGGCTCAAATTAAAGGTAATTTGAGGTAATTTAGGGACTCAATTATGGGCTAAATTTAGGGGTTTGGGGGGCTCGATTTTGGGGATAAATTTGGTTTTTTTGGAGTTCACTGCGTACTTTGACAGTGGCGCTGAGCGGGGACGGCGCCCAGCCCGTGTCCAGCTCCTCCTCGTAGCGGCAGCTGAAGCATCCGGCTGCAGCCACAGAGGGGAGGGCGACCAAAATTTGGAGCCAGGGGCTGGCCTCAGTGATCTTGGAGCCATCACGGTAGAAGCGGAAGCGGCGCCGGATGTGGCGGGAGGGATTGGGGACGAGGCAGGTGAGGGAAATTCGGGATTCGGAGCTGTCCGAAGAGGCTGAGGGAGGGGTCAGGAGGAGGATGGGCTGGGCGGGAGGGGCTGGGGGATACAGGGGGTGTGGTCAGTGGGAGTGGTCAGTGGGTGCGGTCAATCTGTGTGGTCACTGAGGTGGGTGTGGTCAGTGGATGTGGTCAGTTGGAGTTGTTCAGTTGGGCGTGGTCATTGGGTGTGGTCAGTGGGTGCAGTCAGTTTGGTGTGGTCATTGGTGTGGTCAATGGGTGTGGTCAGTGGGTGTGGTCATTGGGATGTGGTCACTGGGGGGGTCAGTGGGTGTGGTCATTGGGATGGGCAGTGGGTGCGATCAGTGTGTGTGGTCACTGAGGTGGGTATTGTCAGTGGATGTGGTCAGTTGGGTGTGATCAGTTGGGTGTGGTCAATGGGTGTGGTCAATCGGTGAGGCCAGTGGGATGTGGTCACTGGAGTGGGCAGTGGATGTGGGCTATGGGTGTGGTCACTGGGATGTGGTCACTGGGGGGTCAGTGGGTGTGGTCAGTGGGTGTGGACATTGAAGTGTGGTCTGTAGGTGTGAGCAGTTGGGTGTGGTCAGTTGGGTGTGGTCATTGGTGTGGTCAATGGGTGTGGTCTTTGGGTGTGGACAGTGGGTGTGGTCAATGGGTGTGGTCAGTGGGTGTGGCCAGTGGGTGTGGTCATTGAAGTGTGGTCTGTAGGTGTGAGCAGTTGGGTGTGGTCAGTGGGTGTGGTCAGTGGGTGCAATCAGTTGGGTGTGGTCATTGGATGTGGTCAATGGGTGTGTTCTGTAGGTGTGAGCAGTTGGGTGTGGTCACTGGGATGGGCAGTGGGTGTGGTCAGAGGGTGTGGTCATTGTGTTCAGCTATTTTGATGGATGTGGTCAATGGGGTGTGTGTGGTCAGTGGGGTGGGTGGGACCAGTGGAGTGGTCATTGGGGTGGTCAGTGGGTGTGGTCACTGTGTGGGTTCAGACATTTTTATGGGTGTGGTCAGTGGGTTGGATGCAGTCAATGGGTGTGGTCAGTTGGGTGTGGTCAGTGGCAGTGGTCAGCAGGGTTTGGGCATTGGGGTGTGGTCAGTACTGTACTCGGTTGATCAGTGGGTGTGGTCAGTGGGTGTGGTCATTGGGGTGGTCATTGGGGTTTGGGCAGTGAAGTGTGGTCAGTGGGATGCTCAGTGGGTGTTGTGAGTGGGTGTAGTCATTGAGGTGAGGTCAGCATGGGTGGTCATTGGGGTGTTGTCAATGGGGTGGACATTGGATGTGGTCAGTGGGTGTGGTCAGTGGATGTGATCAGTGAGGTGTGGTCAGTGAGTGTGGTCAGTTGGGTGGGCAGAGGGTGTGGTTAGGGGGCGTGGACAGTGGAGTTTGGGCAGTTGGGTGTGGTCATTGGATGTGGTCATTTGGTGTGGTCAGTGGGGTGATCAGTGGGGTGGTCAGTGGGTGTGGACTGTTGGGTGTGGTCAGTGGGTGTGGTCAGTGGATGTGGTCAGTGAGGTGTGGTCAGTGAGTGTGGTCAGTTGGGTGGGCAGAGGGTGTGGTTAGGTGGTGTGGACAGCGGGATTTGGGCAGTTGGGTGTGGTCATTGGGTGTGGTCAGTGGGGTGGTCAGTGGGTGTGGTCAGCAGATGTGGTTAGTGGTGTGTGGTCAGCGGGGTGCGTATGGTCAGTGGGTCTGGTCATTCAGAGGAATGTGGTCACTGAGATGAGTGTGGTCAATGGAGCAGTCACTGGACAGAGTGGTCATTACAGTGTGTGTGGTCATTGGGTGTGGTCAGTGGGTGTGACCAGTGACTGTGGTCATTGTGTGTGGTCATTGTGTTCAGACACTTTGATGGATGTGGTCAGTGAGGTGGGTGTGGTCGGTGGGGTGAGTGTGGTCATTGGGGTGGTCAGTGGGTGTAGTCATTGTGTGGGTTCAGCCATTTTGATGGGTGTGGTCAGTGGGTTAGATGCAGTCACTGAGTTTGGTAATTGGGTGTGGTCAATGGGTGTGGTCAGTGGGTGTGGTCAGTGGGTGGGTGTGGTCAGTTGGGTTTGATCAGTTGGGTGTGGTCAGGGGGTGTGTGTGGTGAGTTGGTGGGTGTAGTCAATGGGTGTGGTCAATTTGGTGTGGTCAGTGGGTTCGAAGCAGTCAGTGAGTTTGGTCATTGGGTGTGGTCATTGGGTGTGGTCACTCTGGTGGGTGTGGCCAATTGAGAGGTCAATGCACAGGTGTCCTGGTTTGAAGGACAGGTGTCTGCCAATAAAGGCAGAAGTTTTCCTTTGAAACAGAGACCTTAATTCCACTCCCCCAAATATTATAAACGTTTGAATCAAGGACTTTGAGGCAGAGATAAGGGGGTGGGAATAACAGCTCTTTTACTAATATATCCAACTGTACCAGCAGAAACAACAGCAGTTGTTAAAATTACTAACAAAACAGAACAGATTACTTGGTTCCAGTCCTTTCTTTAGCTGTGGGCATACTCTCTCTCGGCGGGAGTGGAGGCGGGAAGGGGCGGCCGCGGCCGTGCCGGTCTCGGGTGGGAGCGGCTGGAGCGGGCAGCTCCTCGCTCACCGTTGGTGTCCGGGTGGTCAGCTGTGTCCACAGATGCAGGAGGCTGTAGCTGGGCAGATGCACGGCAGGTGATCGCAGAGGGTCTGGCTCTCCTGTCTTCGGCTGTGTGGCTGCAGGTGGGGGATCCTCCTCTGAGCTCCCAGAAACACGAATCCCCTCTGGAAGCACGAGAATCCCTCTGGAAGCCCAGCTCCCACCTACCCCTTTTGTCTAGAGTTGCAAAGGTCCTGGGTGTAAACCAGCCAGCTCCATTGGCATGATAATGGGAAAAATTCTTTAAATTGACACAGTAATAGGAAAAACACTCACCCCCAACAATCCCCAACAGGTTTGGTGGTCCAAGGTGTAGTGGTTTTGTTTCGCTAATCTGAAATTTTCTTGTTTTGAGATAGGATTCTGAGGAAGGCAAAACAGTCTGAACTTTAAATGGTACAAAGAGAAACTTTATTACTGGAAACTATAAGGAAAGAAAAAAACCTCAGAATGAAACTTTAGACTCCTCTTTCTCCCCCTACACACTTCCTTTCTTTCACACTGAAAATGTTTAGAAAACAACTCAGTCAGTTTACCATCTCTAAAATAGTCTTTTACCAATTCACTGGGAGAGGAGACTTCCCTCTTCAGTCTGTGGATATTTCTCCACAATAAACAGTTTTCTCGTGGCCTTCATGTTACAGTGATTAGGTGTCTGGGATAATGGAATTTTGATCACTATGTAAAAATCCTTTCTTTAACTTACAGTTTTCCTAGAACTATTATTGAGGACCATATCAACTATAGGGCACACTTAAAGGGTTGTAATGGTTTAAAAAAAAGCTTGCTTTATTTTTGAAAAAATAGATTTTCCTTCTTTTTCTTCTTCCTCTAGGAGCAGCACAGGTCTTCATAGTATTCAAACTTAAGGGATCACAGCTATTTCAACATCTACTTAATCTAACACTAATGTCTTTGTTCATATTTACAGTTAAAACAGTTACATTTACTCTGTAATATTTTTACGTGTTATAGGGAAACAAGAGTCTCTTCTTCATAGCTTAAAAAGGAGAAATTTCAGTCCACAACTCTCTTCCTTCCCTCATCTGGGACCTGACTCTTCCCTTTGTCTGACCTCAGTGTTTTTATGCTGTTTGTGTGCAAATCTTCATCTTGGTCCTTTTCTTTCACTCAGGAGAGAGAACAAAGTGTCTGCAAGTCTCATTCTGAGCAATGGAAGAGTTACTACCTTGCCTGGACAGCGGCTGGAGCAGTTTTGATGGAGCATTTCAGACCGTGCTGAGGCTGGGCCAGGATCATAAGGGCCCAGCCAAAAAAACAGTGGTGGTTGTTCTGGCTCCATGGTTGTTTTCTGGGAATTGCTGCATTCAGTTCCAGCTGTGGGCTGATGGGTTTCCCTCCCCCTGCCCAGCAGGCAAAGGGTGGCCCCTTGCCGGAGCGGGCCCAGCTGTCTCTGCCCCAGGCCGCGCTGCCCAGGACGGCCCGGCCGCCCGGAGCCGCTCTCCCGAGGGTGGAGGCCCCACGGACCGGCGGCAGGGCAGGGTTTGAATGTCAGCTCCATGTTCTGCTGAGCTGCTGAGCCACGGGCTCCCTGGCTGTGCCAGGCTGGGGAATCTAAGATCTTAGCAGCCGTGTGGGCCTCCCCTCCCCATTTCTATCAGTACCCCGGCCAAAAACGGGGGCCCAGAGTCAGAGCCCGGCCGTGACCTGGGCCCGGCCAGGCCTGCGGGCTGCACGGAGGGGCCCAGGTCGGTGTTACCTGTACTGAGGCAAGAACAGAAAGAGAACTTTCCTCGGGTTTTTCATCTTTACATGTGTGTTTCACAAAGACGAATAAACTTTCTCACTGGTGCACCAGTGTGTCAGTATTAAAAATCAGACACCGATTGGTCCTTGTCCGATCCAAAAGCAGCTGCCCAGGTCCTGGCAGAGAAAAATTTTAGGGAATCTTTACAAACTACCACACCAGCCTAGATGTAACCTTGTCCCTGGCTGAGCGATGATTGGATGGATTTGAGCACATATAAAGGATCGCAGCCAATTCATTGAACCCCAAGTGCAGATGCATCATTGGCCAGGGAAATGGGTGTGTTAAGACCCCAAACAATCACATGTGTATATCTGGAACATTCAAAGCCTCAATTTAAGAAGGGTCCCGAACAATACAGAAAGCTTTTGTTATATGGATTGCTGTGTCATCTCTGTCTCCAACCACAACTCCAATTAAGGTAATAGGTGTGGTCAGTGGGTGTGGTCATTTGGGGTGGTCTGTGGGTTTGGTAAGTTTGGGTGGTCAGTGGTTTGTGGTAAGTAGTTATGGTCAGTGGTAGTGTGGTCAGTTGTGTTGTTACTGGGTGTGGTCAGAGGGGTGTGGGCATTGGTATCAGTCAATGGGTGTGGACAGTGCGGTGTGGTCTGTGGGAGTGGTAAGTGATTGTGGTCAGCGGATGTGGGCAGTGGGATGCGATCAGTAGCTGTGGTCAGTGGAGGTGGCCAGTTGGGAGGTCAGTGGGGAGGTGGTAAGTGGGTGTGGTCATTTGGGTGGTCAATTGGTGTGGTCATGGGGGGAGTCAGTGGCTGGGGTCATTGGGTGCAGTCAATGGTGGCGGTCAGCATGGTGTGGTCAGAGGCCATTAGGGTAATGAGTGGTTGTAGTTAGTGGTGGAGTGGTCAGTGGGTGTGGTCATTGTGTTTGTTAAGATGGTACCGTGAGTGAGTGGGGGCATTGGAGCGTGGGCATGGGTGTGTGGGCAGTGGGTGAGGTCAGTGGGGGGAATGGTCAGTTCAGCGGTCAGTGGGTGTGGCCATATGGGGTGGTCAGTGGCATGGTCAGTGGGTGTGTCAGTGGGTGTGGTCAGTAGGATGTGGTTGGTAGGTGTGGTCAGTAGGTGTGATCAGTAGGAGGTGATCAGTGGGGGCGGTCAGCAGCAGTGTGGTCAGTTGGGTGGTCAGAGGTTGATGTGAATGGAGTGTGGGCACTTGTGTCTTCACAGTGGGTGTGGTCAGTGGGTGCAGTCAGTGGGTGTGGTCAGTGAATGTGGTCACTAGCTGTGCTGAGTGGGTGGGGTCAGTGTGGCTGGTCGGTGTTTGTGGTCAGTTGCTGTGGTCAGAGGGGGAATGGCCAGTTGATGCGGGTACTGGGGGTGGTCAGTGGTGTTTGGTCAGTCGGTGTGGTCAATGGGTGCAGTTAGTGGGGGGTGGTCATTGGGGGGTCAGTGAATGTGGTCAGTGGCTGTGGTCAGGGAGGGGGTGGTAATTTGGTGGGCTTCAGGGAGTGTTGTCAGTGGTGTGTGGTCAGTCAGGTTATGGTCACTGTGTGTGGTCAGTGGCTGTGGTCAGTTGGGTAGTCAGGTGGGGGTGGTCACTTGGGTGGTCAGGGGTTTGGTCAGTGGGTGTGAGCAGCATGTGGTGGTCACTGAGATGGTCAATGGGGTGTGGTCAGTGGGTGCAGTCAGTTTGGGGGTCATTGGGGTGTGGTCAGTGGGTGCAGTCAGCAGGTCTGGTGGGTGTGGTCAGTGGGTGTGGTCAGTGGGTGTGAGCAGTGCAGAGTGCTCATAGGGTGTGGTCAGTGCTCCGGAGTGGTGAGTGGGAAAATTCAGTGGGGTGTGGTCAATTGGGGTACAGGCATTGGTGTCTTGGCAATGGGTGTGTTCAGTGGTTCTGGTCAGTGGTTCTGGTCAGTGGTTCTGGTAAGTGGGGGGAGTCAGTGAGTGTGGCCATTTGGGTGGTCATTGGGAAGGTGCTTGGCCAAGGCAAAAGGAGGCTCCCTGTGTGCCCTGCTCCCCTCTCCCTGAGCTCCTGAGAGCTCTGCAGCCCCTGCTGCCATCCCATCTGCCCAGGCCAGCACAACAGCCCCGGCCTTGGGGCCCTGCAGAGCTGCTCCTGCTCCAGGCCCAGGGCCCATGCCAGAGCTGGGGCAGCCACAAAGCTGTGCCCATTTCTGTTCATTCCTGCTCTGATGAGGATGGATCCTCAGGGACTTGGAGATTGCTGATGAATTTTACTGTTCCAGAGGCCTCTTCTTTCTTGAGCTCTTCAGTTCAGGAATTCAGTGGCAAAGACTCATAAACTTTTCTTCAAAACATCCAAACAAGAAACACCTCTGAGAATAATTTAAGTTTTCAATTCTTCTGTGGTTAATAAGATAGATTTCAGAAGTGTATTCCAAGTGAATATACTTTATTGGAAACAAAGCAGAGAGAACATTTTTATTGTTGTCTTTTCCTGTTTATAGAAATATATAAGCAAATAATATTGACCACCAGCAACTTCTAATGCAGTATGAATGGATATGAAAATCAAGACCCTTCATAGCTGGAAATCAATAACACTTTTCCCCCATCCTCTTCCCTCTATTTCCCTCATCCAAGTCCTGGGACTCCTATGGATCAGGAATGGTGTGGCCAGCAGGACCAGGGCAGTGATTCTTCCCCTGTGCTCAGCACTGGTGAGGCCGCACTTCAAGTGCTGTGCCCAGTTCTGGGCCCCCAATTTAGGAAGGACATGGAGGGACAGGAACGTGTCCAGAGAAGGGCAACAAGGCTGGTGAGGGGTCTGGAACACAAGTCCTTTGAGGAGCAGCTGAGGGAGCTGAGGATGTTTATCCTGGAGAAGAGGAGGCTCAGGAGAGACCTCATCACTCTCTACAACTCCCTGACAGGAGGGTGCAGCCAGGAGAGGGTTGGACTTTTTTCTCAGGGAACAGTAACACAGCTTTAAGCTGCACCAGGGGATTTTTTGGCTGGACATTGGGAAATATTCTTCACAAAAATGGTGATTTGGCATTGGAATAGGCTAACCAGGGAGGTGGGTGAGTCAGCATCACTGGAAGTGTTTCAGGTAGGACTGGATGTGGCACTGAGTGCCATGGTCGGGGTGACAAGGTGGTGTTGATGGGTCACAGGTTGGACTTGATGCTCTCAAAGATCTTTTCCAGCCTGGGTGATTCTGTGATGATTGTGACACTGCAGGGCCCTGGGGAAGCAAGGGGACATTGTGACACTGCAGGGCCTCGTGGAACTGAGAGGACCATGGTGACACTGTGTACTACATGGCACCACAGAGCCAAGGGGCCCCTGTGACACTGTGGGGCTACATGGGAGCAAGGAGTCCATGGTGACAGTCTGGGTCCTTGTGGAACCACAGAGGCCACTGTGACACTGCAGGGCCTTGTGGAACCAAGGGGCCATTGTGCCATTGCAGATCCAAAGAGAGTCTTGTGAGAGCCTGGGGCCAATGGAATCAAGGGGCCACTGTTCCACTGCAAGGACTCTCGGAACTAAGGGAACAACTGTGACACTGTGGTGCCCCATGGAACCAAGGGTCCCTCGTGACACTGCAGGATCTTGTGTAACCAGGGCTCCATTGTGACACTGCAGCACCAAGGAATTCATAGTGGCACTCGGAGGCCTCATGGAACCAAGAGGCCACAGTGGCACTGCAGGGCCTTTTGGGACCATGCAGAGCATTGTGACAGAGCAGGAACTCGTGTGATGATGGGGCCATTGTGACACTGCAGGGCCCCATGGAACCAAGGGGCCAGTGTTGCTCCTCAGGGACTCCTGCAATGAAGGAAACATATTTGACAGCGTGATGCCCCTTGGGACCAAGAGACCATTGTGACACTGTGGAACCAAGGAGAGCATTGCTGCACTGTGAGACCTCATGGAACAAATGATCCATTGGGACATTTCAGGGCCTAAGAATCCAATAGACTTTGTGACACCAAGGGGTCCTCTGGAACCAAAAGGACATTGTGACACTGGGAGGACTCAAGGAATCATGGAGACACTTGTGACATGGTGACACTCCAGGGCCTCATGGAACCTTGGTGACACCAAGCTGGAAGGTAGGAGGGTTTTTCAGAGGGACCTGGACAGGATGGATCTAGGGCCCAAATACAACAAAGTGAAGTTGAAGATGGCCAAGAGCAGGGTCCTACACTTTGGCCACAACAACCCCTGAAGCACTACAGGGGAGGAAAAGGTCCAGGCAGAAGAGGACCTGGGGGCACTGATGGACAGCAGGCTGGACATGAGCCAGCAGTGTGCCCAGGTGGCCAAGAAGGCCAATGGCACCTGGCCTGGATCAGGAATGGTGTGGCCAGCAGGACCAGAGCAGTGATTCTTCCCCTGTGCTCAGCACTAGTTGGGCAGCACCTTGAGTGCTGTGTCCAGTTCTGGGCCCCCAAAGTAGGAAGGACATGGAGGACCTGGAGCATGTCCAGAGAAGGGCAACAAGGCTGGTGAGGGGTCTGGAATACAAGTCCTGTGAGGAGCGGCTGAAAGAGCTGGGGATGTTTATCCTGGAGGTTCATGGAGATAATGTGGTGTCAGGGCACAAGTTGGACTTTATGCTCTTCAAAGCCTTTTCCAACCTTGCTGATTCTGTGATTCTCTGAAACCACCCCTGGAGCAGTTGCAGGATGAGCCCTGGGCCTCCTCTTCACAAGGTCCAGCAGCCCAGGTCCCTCAGCTTCTCCTCACAGCCTCAAAGCCCATCCTGTCAGTCCTGCAGAGCCTCTCCAGCCCCTCCTCACTGCCCAGAACAGGGAGCCCCACACCCAGACACACCAGCCCAGATGTGCCCCCCTGGCCTGTGGTGCCTCTGGCAAGGGAGCAGCACGAGGCACTGCAGGAGCCTGCAGACAATTCCTGAAGCACCTGTAGGATGATCCTGCTCCCCAGGGACGTTCCCATGGTGCCAACTCAGGAATTCCAATGGGGCGGGGGGCAAGAGAGTGAAGAGCAAACAGGGTTGGGCTGTTTTCACTGAGGAGGAAAGGAATGTGCAATAGGAAAAATCTGGACCAGGGAAGAATAAAGAAAGCGAAGGTGAATTAAAGGAAATGCTCAGGGCAGTTTGGGGTGGCTGCCAGACAGCCCTGTCTCTGAGCAACAAGGTCTGCAGTGGGACAGGAAACTCACAGCTCATGGGAACAAACTGTCTGGCTGACTCCAGAGGCCATGACAAACCTGAGTGGTTTCCCTCCCATCCCCAGCCCTTGCTGGCCCCAGGGGCTGATGGCATTTGTGCTCACTCAGCTCCATCTCCCCACAGCAGCACCATGGGGGTGCTGACGCCTGCTCTGTGCAGTGCAAACAGGGGCTCCTGAGCCAGTGCTGCCGTGTCTGTGCCTGCAAGGATGCGGCTCCTGTGTGAGCTGGGGGAGAGGCCAGTGCTGCAGAGGGGGGATGTTGTTGGCAGGTGCATGAGGACGCTCTGGGACGCTGCCCTGGGCTGTCCAGCGCAGTGGGGATGGATCAGCCCCTGCTCTGCTGCTCCTTGCCAGGGTCTCCCCCTTGCAGGGCCCTTGCAGAGCACCAGCCATGCTGTTTGCCCCCAGCCTGCCCACGGCCAGCCTGGGGCTGCTCACGGGGGTTTTCTCTGCTCAGCACTGGCCTGGCCAAGTGCTCTGGAGAGAGCCTGGCCAAGGAGCCTGGAGCCCCCAGACCCTGGCCTGAGGCAGCAGCGCTGCCCCAGCAGTGCCCATGGCCTGTCCCTGCTGCAGCCCCGGCACTGCCACCCCCAGGGCTGTGCCCGGCCCCGAGAGCACTCAGGCCCTGCAGCAACACAAGGGGCAGGAGGGCAGCGGGGCAGTGGCACAGGAGCAGCACTGGCAACACCAAGTGCTGCTGCTGCTGCTGGGCACAGCTGCTGTGCCAGCACTGATCTGGCCCAACTCTCCACACAGACATTGCTGCTGCAGCTGTAGAGAAGGGAACAAAAGGGGCATCTCTGGAGAAAACTTTGCTGGGAGAGAGACCGTTCAGTTTGTTTAAAGCCACCAAGGGCACAGCCCCTCTTTGATACAGTCTGTGGCTACTGCAAGAATGGGGAGAAACAAAAAGAGAAAGGGTCCAAAGAATGTAATTTCTTTGTGGAATATATTGAAATACTAAAGCAAAGCAATTTAAAGAGCAATTCAACCACCAAGCCAAACAAATATTATCAAAGATGATTTTTATTGCAAGTGACATGCTGAAACTAGCAAGCAGTTTACTGTTTGTTAAACAATCCCATCATGAGTCTCCACACTGCAGCCTTGAGCTCCTGGTTCCTCAGGCTGTAGATGAGGGGGTTCAGGGCTGGAGGCACCACCGAGTACAGAACTGACAGGGCCAGATCCAGGGATGGGGAGGAGATGGAGGGGGGCTTCAGGTAGGAAAATGTGCCAGAGCTAATAAACAGGGAGACCACAGACAGGTGAGGGAGGCAGGTGGAAAAGGCTTTGTGCTGTCTCTGCTCAGAGGGGATTCTCGGCACAGCCCTGAAAATCTGCACATAGGAGAAAACAATGAACACAAAACAACCAAGTGCTAAACAAGCACTAACTGCAATGAGTCCAAGTTCCCTGAGGGAGTTAGACTGGGAGCAGGAGAGTTTGAGGATCTGGGGTACTTTGCAGAAGAACTGGCCCAGGGCATTGCCATGACACAGGGGCAGAGAAAATGTATTGGCTGTTTGCAGCAGAGCATGGAGAAAGCCACTGGCCCAGGCAGCTGCTGCCATGTGGGCACAAGCTCTGCTGCCCAGGAGGGTCCCGTAGTGCAGGGGTTTGCAGATGGACACGTAGCGGTCATAGCACATGATGGTCAGGAGATAGTACTCTACTGAGATGAAGAACAGAAAGAAAAACAGCTGTGCAGCACATCCTGAGTAGATGTTCCTGGTGTCCCAGAGGGAATTGTGCATGGCTTTGGGCACAGTGGTGCAGATGCAGCCCAGGTCAGTGAGGGCCAGGTTGAGCAGGAAGAAGAACATGGGGATGTGCAGGTGGTGGCCGCAGGCTACGGCGCTGATGATGAGGCCGTTGCCCAGGAGGGCAGCCAGGGATGCCCAGGAAGAGGCAGAAGTGCAGGAGCTGCAGCTGCCGCGTGTCTGCCAATGGCAGCAGGAGGAAGTGGCTGATGGAGCTGCTGTTGGACGTTTGCTGTGTCTTGGCATGGGCATCTGTAAGAAAAACAATCGTGGAATAGCTCAGTTCAGAGTGTATTTTAAATATCCCAGCCCAGCTTGGTGGCACTTTCCCCCCACTGCCTGCCCAGGGCTCTGCTGCCTGGAGCTGTCCCTGCCAGCAGCTGCTTCCCTGTGCCCAGGGCTGGGCCCTGCCAGTGCTGACAGAGTCCAGCCCAGCTCTGGGGGCTCAGCTCTGCCCTGCAGACCCCTTCCAGCACAGGGCACTGCCCAGGGCAAGCTCTGCCTCTGCAGGCTCTGATGGCAATGTCAGAGCATCTCAGAGAAGGCTGAAAAAGTGACCCTGCTGCTGCCTCTAAGGGGCCTTGTGCTGATTTCTGTCAGTGTCTGCTTTATTAAGATCTCAGAGAATTTTTATAAAAATTTTCTTAACCTAAACTCAGAGATGAATATCAGTGCACAGTTTTCTATTTAGGCAACCCAGAGCAATAGATTAAAAAAAAAAGGATTTTCCCTTTTATGCAGCCGCTGCATTTCTATGCTATCTATATAATTTATTTGGAAATGTTCTGCAGTTAAATGTCATGCTAGGAGCAGCCCTGAACAATGCAGCATCCTCACCACACAAGGAGAAATCTTACAAGCCTTACCAGCTGTCTCTTTCCACCCAGACCTTGTCCCTAGTGCTGGGAGCAGCTCCCAGGGCTGGCTGAGAGCTGTCACCGGCAGGCAGCAGAGTCCCTGCCCCAGCACAGCACCCTGGGCTGCAGGACCCTGCTCTGCAGGACAGCCCTGGGCACCCCTGGCTGCTCTACAGAAGAGAGAGTCAGAGAATGTACTCACAGTCTGTAGGCATTGCTATGTTCTAGCTTTAGGACATCACTGCAGAAGCTGCAGCTGCATTCTCCTGAAGCCAGAGGGTTCCTGTGTCAGGAAGAGGCAGAAGTGCAGGAGCTGCAGCTGCCTCGTGTCTGCCAATGGCAGCAGGAGGAAGTGGCTGATGGAGCTGCTGTTGGACATTTGCTGTCTCTGGGCATCATGCACTGGAAAAAAAGGCATTGATAAATTGCACAAGCTTTGTGCAATTCTATGCTAATTTCTTAAGAATTCACTCAAAATTCCTTCTCTTTCTCTGGGAAAATTTCACTTAAATTTTTAAATTTCAAGCTCACCTTAGCTTCAAAAGCATCCAGGAGGTGGTTTTGAGTTACTTCCCCTTTTTCAGAGGTGGCAAAAGTTCTGATCTTCAGCATTTCTGTAAGCATAACTCTGGGGAGCCCAGAGGGAAAACAGCTCCCTGTGCCCCAGTGTACTCAGACCTGCTGGTCCCACCCAGGTGCACTTGGCTCATTACACCTCCCTCTATTTCAGGGTAATCAAAATTAAAATGTGCTGGAAAAATAAAGTGGACTTCTGGAAAGCTCCAATTTAAAAGTCAGTCTCTTTAAACTTTTCTCTCTTTCCCTAGAAGAGGGAGGGTATCCAGATTGCTCTGGCTCTCTGCTGCCTGGAGTTTTTCCTACTGGGAGCTGATTCTCTCCAAGCCTTGTCCTTGTCAGTGCTGCCAGAGCCCAGCCCAGCCTTGGGGGCTCAGCTCTGCCCTGCAGACCCCTCCCAGCTCAAGGCACGGCCCACAGGTGCTGCTGCTGCTGCTGTCTGTAGGCAGAGATGGGTGAGGAGGCACTTTGTGAGGGAGATCTGAGGCAGATCTGCTGATCCCCAGTGGGACAGTGCAGGAGTCTCAGTGACACAGACACACCTGACAGCCCCTTTCCCTTCCCTTCAGGAGAGAGCTGAGAGCAGCCCTGGCCATGCAGCACCATCTGCACAGCAGGAGGAATCTGCCCTGATGGGGGTGGCTCCTTCCACCTCCAACTTCTCCCCACAGTCCATGGGGAGCTGCCAGGCAGGCTGAGAGCTGCCCCTGGTAGGTGGCACATGCCCTGGGCTGGCCAAGAGCCCTGAGGGCTGCAGGAGCTGCTCTGCAGGACAGCCCTGGGCAGCCCTGGCTGCAGCCCCAGCTTCAGCCCCTGCAACCATCCCTGGCAGCAGGAGCCATCCTGCCCTGTCCCTCTGACGGTGCCCAGGGCAGCCCCACTCTGCAGCACATTCCTCCTCCTCCTCCTGTGCCTCAGAGAAACTGGGAGAGTCCTCCTGACACATCCCCCAGGCTGTGGGTTGTGCTGGCTCCAGGAGATCCCTCCAGGAGCACAGGGGACATTGCCCTGCACCCACAGACTCACCATGTCCAGGGCTGTGAAGATGTTCCCCCAAGTGAAGTCTCACCTCAATGTCTTCCCAGTGCTGATTGCCTTTAGCCTGTCTGTGCCTGGCTCCTGTACCCTCAGTGCCTGCAGGCAGTGCCCTCAGCCCTGCTGGGCTGTGAAAGCAGCTGCTCCTCAGCAGAAATGTCTTTTTGAAGCTTTTCCTGGTTGCCATTTTCTCCCTCTGTGCCAGGAGACACAACACAATGACTTTAATGACCTGCTCAGGAGTTTGTTCTTTTTTAAATCACATTCAGTCCCTGAGAGTGTTTTTCAAAAAAACTTTTAAAGATCTCAAAATCAAATTACTATGCCAAAGTTTCTTGAAGTTTTAATGAGTCCCACTGAAGGACAGGACTCAGAAAATTCCCCAAGGTTCCAGTTAGAGCCAAACACTGGAGGCGCTGATGATAGATGAAGAAAAATAGGGGAAAGGTGTCCAGATACTGAGCAAACCTGGATGTGTTTCAGGAATGCAAAGGGCCAAGGCTGAGCCCCAGCCCCTGGCAAGGCAGATCCTGTCCCTCCCTCATTGCTCAGGGCTCTTCCCAGGCCACTGGGCTCTGGGGATGTGCAATGCCAAGGGCAGGACCATGGGGCGGCCCCTGCCAGGCTGCTGAGCAGGGACAAGGAGGCAATGAGGCCCCAGCACAGCAAGGCTCACTTGTCCCCTGCTGGCCTCAGGCCCAGGGCCAGCAGCCATGGCCCAAGTGCTGCAGCAGTTGGCTCTGGCAGGGCCTTTCAGCTGCTGCCCATCCCTGTGCCCTCTGCAGCCCAGGCTGTCCTACGGTGTCCATGCCCTGCGCCTCTGTCCCTGCAGGCTGTCGTCATCCCCCGGCTGCCCCACCTCGCTGGCCCTTCCTTTGCTGACAGCTCTGCGTCCTGCCTGCCTCTGCCTGGCCACACAAAGCCTTGGGCTGCTCCAGACTCCTTCTGGGGGACGTGTTGCACCACAGCCCTGCCCTGGGAGAGAAATTCCTTTCTCCTTCTGTCCGTTCTGGACCATCCCAGCTGCCCTTGGCATTAATTCTTTTTTTCTCTGGCTGTTTTCCACTATGTCAGAAGGATCTACCATCCCTGAAACCACCCTTCCATCTCTCTCAGGGCTCTCCTCTGCTCTCCTCAGTCTTCACTTCCCTGAGCACAGAGCTCCTTTGTCCCTATCTAGTGGTCAATGATTTGACGCCTTGGGCACCTGGACAAGAAGGACAGTTCTTCTCTACAGGAAGGAAACCACAGAACCCCAGGTTTTGAAGGCAGATCAGAGGCAAAGGCAAGCCAGACCTTTCTGTCATTGGAGCTTTTGTCTGAAAGAACCCTTGGATTGTAGAGTTCAGGAGGTGGAATTCCATTTCAGGCATGGGTGCCTGGACCGAAATGACAATTCTTCTCCACAGGAAGGAAAGGGCAGAGCCCCAGTGTTTCAAAGACTGATTAGAGGCAGTCCCAAGGAGGCCAAGGCCAGACAGACCTGTTTGTCTTGGCAGCATTTGTCTGGGAGCAATCCTTGGATAGGCAGAATTTGGGAGGCCAAATCCCAGTTTTGTCCCTGGGCATCTGGAAAAGAAGGACAGCTCTCTTCCATAGGGAGCCCCAGTGTTTCAAAGGCAGATGAGAGCTGGCCCTTAGGAAGCCATGGGAACCTAGACATTCCTGGCAGCTTTTGTCTGGGAGCTATCCTTGGATACAAGGAATTTTAATGACAGATTCTCATTTGGCCATGTATGTCTGGACATGGAAGATGTTTCTTTCCATGGGAGAAAAGCACAGTCCCCCCAGTGCTTTAAACGCAGATGCAATGTCGTCCCTATGAGACCATGGCCAGACAGAGCTGTCTGTCCTGGCAGGTTTCAGATGGGAACAATCCAAGGATATAATCAAATTTGGAGGTATCCCAATTTCGGCCATTGGGCACATGGAGGAGAAAGTTCTTTCCCACAAAAAGGAAAGCACAGAACTTTGAGATTTCAGGGGCAGATGAGAAGCAACCCTCAACATGCCAAGGTCAGCTGGACCAGTTCTGGCCCCAGGAGGCCAAGTCAGCCAGGTCTGTTCCATATTCTTGGATCCTTGGAGCCCTGCAGCTTTACAATTACCCCTTGGTTCCATGAGGCCCCACAGTATCACAACAGCTCTTTGTTTCGATGACGCCCAGCAATATCAAAATGTTCTCCTTGGCTCTGCAGTGGCACAATGGCCCCTTGCTTCCCTGAGGCCTTGCAGTGTCAAAATGGTTTCATGGGACTGCACAATGACACAAGGGCCCCTTGGTTCCATGAGGACTCAAAGTGTCACAATGGTCTCCATGATTCCATAAGGTCCTGTGGTGCCAAAATGGCCCCTTGGTTCTATTGGGCTCCTCAGAATCACCATGGCCCCTTGGTTCCACAAGACCTGGCTGTGTCACACTGGCCCTTTGCTTGCATGGGGGACCATAATGTCACAATGGCCCCTTGTGTCCATCAGACCTTACAGTGTCACAGTGGTTGCTCTGGCTCTATGAGGCCCTGTGGTGTCTCAATGGTCCCTTGGTTTCATGGGAACTCAGAGTGCCAGAATGGTCTCCTTGCTTCCATGAGGCCCTGCCAAGCCTCTTGATTCAACGAGGCCTCAGAGTCGCAGAATGGTCTCCAGGATTCCATGAGATCCTGCAGTGGCACAATGGTCTCATTGGTTCCACGAGGTCCTGCAGTTCCACAATGGCCCTTTGGTGTCACAAGAACTTGAAGTTCATAATGGTATCAGCAGGTTCCCCTGTTCACAATGGCCTCTTTGTTCCACCATGTTCCATAGTGTCACAATGGCATCCTTGGTTCCATGGTGACACAGTGTCACAATGGCCCCTTGGTTCCATGAGGCCCTGTGATGTCCCAATGGTCTCATTGGTTCCCTGACTTCTACAATGGCCCTTTGGTGTCACAGTGTGTAACAATGGTATCCTTGGTTCCACAGAGTCAGAATGTCCCTGTGGTCTCACAGAGCCCCACAGTGTCACTACGATCCCCTTGATTCCATGAGGCCCTGCCGTGATACAATGACCCCTCGGTCATACAAGGCCCTGCATTGTCCCCTTGGCTCCAATGGGTCCCAAAGTGCCATAATGGTCTCCATGGCTCCCTGAGGGCCCACAATATCACAATGGACTTTTGGTTCCATGACCCTTTGTACTGCCAACATCAGTTTTCTTGGTTCTGCAGTGTCACAATGGACCCTTGGTTCCATGAGGTTCCTGGCCTCCCACAGCCTCTCACAGCCTTTCATGGACCCTCATGGCCCCTCACAGCCATCCATGGCTGCTCATTGCTCTTCACAGCCCTTGAGGACCCCTCACAGCCTCCTACAGCACCTCATGGCCCCTCACAGACCCTCATGACTTCTCCCAAAAGGGAATGTGTTGGGGCCTTCTTGTTCCCCTTTTATTTTGCTCGTTTCACTGTGATGAGTAAAGAAAGGCTGCAATGGAGCCTTTCCCCAGTGCTTCCATGGGGATTAACTGTGGGCTGCAGCTCTGTGCTGGCGCTGCCCGAGTGTGAACATCCCTGCAGCCCCAATGCCTTTGCTGTGCCCTGTGTCCATTCCCTGTCCCCAGTCCCACCCAAGGCCTTTGCTGTCCCCGTGTCCATTCCCTGTCCCCAGTCCCGCCCAAGGCCTTTGCTGTCCCCGTGTCCATTCCCTGTCCCCAGTCCCACCCAAGGCCTTTGCTGTCCCCATGTCCATTCCCTGTCCCCAGTCCCACCCAAGGCCTTTGCTGTCCCCGTGTCCATTCCCTGTCCCCAGTCCCGCCCGGCTCTGGCAGCAGCAGCAGCCGCAGCTCAGTGGGCGCCGGCCCGGCCCAGCCGGGGCTCCCGGGCAGGAGCAG